>NW_019524809.1:215757-224236 GCF_002814215.2 Seriola lalandi dorsalis
AGTCCTACTTTTGCATCTTCTCCGTACACACAAACACACACATCTGATGGCTGAGTGCCTAAGATTTTGCCAAGAATCCAGAATGATTTAGATGCCAACACCGAAGAGCAACAGAGGGACATTTTTTTTTTCCACACCCAAGCAGCACTCCTTCCATTTTTCTTTTGACTTAAAACTGTCTGTTGTTGCCAGTAGATCATGGTAACCCGTGTGCTTGTACAGTGGGTTTAGTTTGCAGGCAACGTTGTGCCATTTTATACTTATTTCAGTATGATTATTAAGAATTATAATTCCTTTATTTATATAGCACCTTTAAAAACAAGGGTTTTGTTGGATTTGGTAGGGACGCATTTGGTTATTGAGTATGATTTATTTTTATGTCTAAAAATAATGAACTACTTACAAAAGAAATGATTAATTATTATTATTAAAGTTATTACTACTAATTAATAATAAAGGGCACCACCTGGAGACCGGGAGGATAACCAAACCAGGTTGCAGTCTCACGACCCAAATAGTTAACTTAAAGAAGCTGACTCTCTCGATTAGCCCCAGGTCACAATAAGCATGCACAATAATGACCAAAAGACTTCTCTTTAAATACAAAAGTGTTTATTTAATCTTCATAGACGACACAATTTACCAATCATCCAAGTAACTAAGCATGCAGAAAACACAGCAATACAGCAAATGCATTCAGAAAAAGCATTCAGATGCTGTGTGTGTGTGTGTGTGTGTGTGTGTGTGTGTGTGTGTGTGTGTGTGTGTGTCTCTCAAGATGGCGGACGTGATGTGAAAGATTACGTCGTGCGAGACCCAAGATGGCGGACACGACTTGGTGAGTGGTCGTGTCACGTGAGCCCAAATAGTGGACGGTTATTGGTATTTCTTGGCTAGACAACGAGCAATGCCGACTAGCAGTTGGAATTCTTGAGCTCACCCAACTTAAAATCCTCACCACCCGTGGCTAGAGGGGAGGGAGGTTTAATGTGTATGTGGAGTGAATGTGTGTGTGTTGGTGGAGAGAGAGAGAAAGAGAGGAAAGGGGTTTAAGACGTTAACTTCTTTAACATAGAACATTATAAGGTTTTCTGCCTTAAATTTACATCATGTAATATTTTCTTACATGTTACTCTCCAAACATAAACTTTGCAAACTTACTCAACTTTAACTTCGTTGCAGGTTTTGTCATCACGTATGCTACCATCTGGTCTGTTGGACTATACTCCAGAATAATTTTTCCATCATTCACAGTTGACCCCTAAAAAGTGTTATTTTATGTCAACATGTTTACACCTCTGTCTGCTACAGGGTTCTTTGCTAACACTATTGTCCCTTGGTTATTTTGCATCAACCTGCAAGAGACGCTGGCAAATAACACATCTGCCCATGCACGACCGCCTGCAGAGAAGCCAAGCAGAAATCAAGAGTGCACAGTGGAAGTCTTTGATGAAGTCAAGGTCGACGATGTGGCGAGCAGGAATCCAGGACCTCTCCTCCAGACCGTAGCCCTCCCAATTGACCAGATACTGGAGCCCCCTTCAAGGCCAGGACAGGACAGGAACAGACCAGGCGCTGAACTGAAAAAACTGGTCCCACATTGATGAGGCGGGAGAGGGCTTTCATGGACCGGCTTCACTTTGGACACGTGGAAGGTGGGATGGACGCACATGGTGCGCAGAAGCCTCAGTCTCACCTCCGTCGGACTGATGACCCTCTGGATGGGGAAATCGGCGGATGAACCTGGGAGGAAGTTTTTTGAATTCCACCCAGAGGTGTAGGTGTAGGTCCTTTGTGTTGGCCGAACTGGTAGTCCGGAGCAGGAGAGCATGGGTGTACTCCACCCATAGGAGCTGCTGCGACTAGGAGGACGGATTCCGGGAGACCATGCAGCGAAGGGCCATCTCCATCTCCTAGTTCTACCGCTCAGTCTGCCCGTTAGACTTGGGATGGAACCTAGAGGACAGACTGGCAGTGGCTCCCATCAGGCTGCAAAACTCCCTCCAAAAAAGCGAGGAGAACTGGAAGACGTGGAGCAGGACCAGCTGGGCAGTCTTTTTTGCTGACTGCAGTTTGGCCAGGGGCACAAAGTGGGCCATCTTGCTGAACCTGTTCACAACAGTGAGGATAATTGTGTTGCCATTGGACGGGGGCAAACCAGTAACGAAGTCCAGAAAGATGTGGGACCATGGGCGATGAGGCACCGGCAGGGGCTGCAGGAGACCAGAGGGAGCCTGATGCGAGGGCTTGTGCCGATTATAGACAGGGCAAGCATTCAAAAACTCCCGTGTGTCTTCCTCCAGCATGGCCCACCAAAACGGTTGGCGGAGGACGTCCCGTGTTCTCTGGATCCCAGGATGACAGGTGAGTTTGGAGGTGTGGACCCACTGAAGCACCTCAGACCTCAGGGCTGGAGGAATGAACAGGCGGTCTGGGGGACAAGCGCTGGGCCCAAGCTGACCCTCGGTGGCTGACCTCACCCTCTCCTCGATTTCCCAGGTAAGGGTGGCAACAACGCAGGGAGCAGGGAGCAGGGAGCAGGGAGCAGGGAGGATCGGGTCAGGCCCCGAGGCAGAGTCTGTTTCTCCCTGGAACTGGCGTGACATGGCATCAGGCTTGACGTTGTGGGACCCAGGACGGTAGGAGGTGCAGGCTGTAGTCTGTCTCTCCCACTCAGCGGTTCCCCAGAGACGAGCCCTTCCCTTCGGGTGGTTGATAGTAAAAGCTACCTTAGCCACCTCGGAAGCTAAAGTGTGGGGTTGCAGAGAGAACAACAGGGAACAGTTCGTCAGGAAGGTGCCACAGGTCTCAGGGTCCCCTGCATGCCGTTCTGGGGTTCCCATCCGGGGCTCAGGGACGTCTCTGGGCGGTGAGGGTAGAGGAGTCTGTGGAGCTTGGGAAGGATCCGGAACCGGAGCCTGGTTCAAGGCGGCCATTAGCTGCTGCATCAGGGCGGCCAAAGCTGTTAGCGCCTGCTCATGGACCACTGCTGAATGTCTTGCTTCAGCTTGTGATGAAGCCATCATGGATTCATGCTGCTGGAGGGCGCTCTCAATCCTCTCAAAGCGACTCTGTGGTGAGGAGGGGTGTGCTGGGTCCATGATTGGTCAGATTGTATTGTAACGGATATTGGTAGGACCCAGTTGCAGCACCATACACCATAGGTGTGATTGGTAATGACTTTTAATTATGAACTAGCAGAGATAATGCACACAGGTGGGTATTAGGGGTAAAGGAAGGGGTCCGGGGCTGGAGAGCCGTGGGTCAGGTGAGTGGAGCAAGGTGATCGAGCTCAGTGACACAGGGGAACGTTCATGGACCCGAAGGCTGAGGCTGGCCGTGCCGTGCGTTAGGGAGCAGGCCGGAGATGCGTCAAGGGAGCAGGAGGATCAGAACCAGGTGAGCAGTCAGCGGGGCAGACGAACCAGGAAGGAGCAGGCAGGCAGGTAATCAAAGCCAGACGAAGGATCAGGAAACCAGCAGGGAGGCACTCATGTTGCGACGTCAGAGCTGGAGAATGCCAAACAGCCACAGGGACAGGCAGATGGGGACCAGGAAGCACACAGGCAGAACTCAATGTTCACACAATGTTCAAGCATTTACCAGGGCAGAGACGAGGCAGGATGGTCAGGGACGAGCAGAGACGATAACGGGAAGTCAGTCCGGAGATGAACGCTGGAAAGTCTTGCATGGAAACAACAATACAACATGGAAGAACAATCTGGCAAAGAGTGAGTGCATATATGCTGGCCTGATTGGAGATGGAGTGCAGCTGGGGGCAACAGGTGAGGACAGTGAGGCTGAATAGGAAGTGTGGCAGAGTGGAGAGTGAGACAGAGGTAGGATGAATAAGTGAATGGAAAAACACTGAGAAGCAGAGCAGGCTGTGACAGGTGGTGGTGGTGGTGGTGGTGGTGGTGGTGGTGTGTGTGTGTTGGGGGGGTCCAATTAGTCCAATTAGCCAATAAGAATCAGCTTTGTCCATTTCTGCCCAGATACTGCGTTAGTAGCACCTGCTGAGACCTGAGACCTGCTGTTTGCTAACAGGTTCTGAATTTGTATTGCAGTCTATGGAAGAGGTACTATGATGGTTGAACAGTTCCTGTAGCTCGAAGCTCAAAGTAAATTCAATATGTCTGCTGCTGTATTTACTGTTGTACTGTCCAGTCTGAACTGTAATCTCTATTAGCACTAATTTGTAAACAGCTTTATACCTGTGTGTGTGTGTCTGTGTGTGTGTGTATGTGTGTGTGCGTGTGTGTGTGTGTGCATGCGTGCGTGTGTGCGTGCGTGCGTGTGAAAAATGTCACTTCTTCATTTTTGGGGAAATCAGCTCAAATTCTGTAAGTCTCTGTGCTATGATAGACACATTCTATGAAACAGGACAAATTTGTTTACTATTGTGGAAGCCATGATGTGTTTTTTTCAGGAGTTCTAGAGCTTCTCCCACTCTAGCGATGATGTCATCCACTCTAGCTCTGAACATTCCGTGCAATGTACACCCATTATAAAGTCTGAAATGGTCTAAAAATGACACAAAACGTAAACTGCACAAAATTTTGTGTATACCATAATAGTTGTCAAAATACTGATTTAACCCAAAAGAGTCTCAAGTCTCGTGACCCGTTTAATGTTTCAACCATTTTTCTATCTTGAAGTATGACGCAGCAGTAGAGCTCCAAAGTTGGTCGTTTTGAAGATGTCTCCCCATTCATTCTCTATGGGAATTTTTTCACCTTTTGTCGCCATTTAAGTGGCCATGGTTATTTGAATTGCTAAGAAAAGTCACAGCACACCATTCCCGATCGAGCCATTCGATACATATATTGACAGACAAATAAGTATGCAGAATAATAATATATGCCTTCAATGCTCTTGCATTGCAGGCACATAATAATGAAAAACTCTACAATGTCAGAAAAGTCTGATAATATACTGTATATTCAGGACTTGTATCATTAAGGCTTATAGAGCAAACATCAGTAATAAAATTTGTGTTTAGTCCTGACTGCACCTTTCACCTCATGAAAAACACTTAAAATGCTTCCCAGTACAGCCGAGTTGGGGGATTAAGTATGCTTAGAGCTCTGCTACAGAAACCCTGAGTGGTGACAGGAAGTTTGTCTGGTTTCTGTAATTTAATAGAAATTCAAATCCCCATCAGGTCTCCCTCTTCACAGAGATTAGACCATCCATGATGCATGGACATAAGTCTCATGTTATGTGTGCACTGTTACTTGTATGATTTTGTTCTACATCAAGCCCACCAGTGTTACCACACTTTCATCACTGTTAAACAATCAGATATCAGCAGTGAATGTGGTGAGACCAGTGATGTTTGTGTATGATTGGTGAGGTTCTCTTACAATGGACATATAATTGACTTTCAGTGATAAATATAAGCCTGCTACGAAAGCGAAACCTTACTAACGATGTGTAAATCAGTTCTCTTCAGTGTCCTAAATCACTAGAATCAATTCATTGAAAAGATTCAGTCAAAATCCGTTCTGCAAATCGTTCAGTGTTTGACCGGTGCTGTGACTGTGTTGTTCTCAATGAACTGAACACGGCTGAAAGATTTTTATTCCTCATCATCCCTGGCTTCCAGAACCGGAGGTGCTTCCGCTTTGACAAACACGCCAAACTCCGTTTAAAACTCTTGGCATTTTAACATTTTCCTCAGTGAATATGGGAGGTAAGAACTGGTTTTTAATGACTTAAAGTGAGATAGATTATCTTTAAGTCATCCTCCCAAAGGAGATTTCTCATCTGACATTTTTGAGACAGAATTTTTTTTTTCCTGTCCTTTTTTTCTTTCCTGTGAGGGGAAGTGTGAGTGACTGACCTCAGGCGTCCATCCTCTGCTGCAGCACCTCCAGGGATGATCTTAGTGATGAAGATGCCAGGGTCTTCACCGATGTGTGGGTTATCTGTCCCTCCGGCAATGCTAAATCCTAGCCCTGAGTTACCCTGCAGCAATTGGAGAACAGTCAGTGAGAAAAGGGAATGAGCAAGCAGAAACAAGATATCAACACATCAGCTGCATGTTCCTAACCCAGTCTGAGGACAGCTGTCTTCAGTGTAGCTGAACTTATTTAATGAAACAGTCCAAGTGTAGATGGATGTAACAGATGTTACATTCAGGTACGCCAAGTGATTTTTTTTTTTTTTTTGGAAATATTTATATACAGCTTTAGTTATCAATGTTTTATGTCCAAATTTGTCTGCTTCAGTCCCCATTTCACTGTCAGATGAGCTAATAATTAATTATTTTAGATGAGGCATCATCATGGAATTGTTGTTGTTTAGGCTTGGTTTTTTACTGTATTTTGACCAAGTTTGCTTATAGCTTATAGCTACTGTATCTAATTTGACTTCTCTCTTGCTAGCTACAGTAATGTTGTAATGTAATGCCTATAGCTGTTAGTTTACTGCTTATTGTGATAGTAGCTACAATAAACTGAAAATCAGCTTCAAATCAATTTATAATCCTATTAGTGGGTTTATTTTCTTCTGAAGTCAAAATGTGGATGCATTTTTTTTTATGGATTTTAATTATTTAAAACACCACAATCTTTCCATGTATTCCCTCACAAGTGGAGAACAATCCTCTGGCAGGGAATCACTGATGCACAGGATAAAATAAATCTTGTGTACTATTTGACAGCACTATACAAATAATTACAAAATGTCCCTGCATGCATCCTCACTGCCTTCACACTATACATTTAGCTTTATTAAACGTTGACCTTTAATTCTATTGAAAAGCACCAGTAACGATTTCTTTAAAAGTAAATCAAATACTGATGCATGATTTAATGGTATGAGTTTTTTGTATCACTGCTCTCAGTATGATTACAAAGTGGTCAGTGTGTGAAGGCCCTGGTATCCTCCTGTAAGCCACAGCATCTCTCCTGAGTTAACCTGGCTGTGGAATATTGTATTTAGAATTCTCTCTGCAAATAAAATCCCCTGGAAGTCAAATCACAAAATGAAAGAAAAGCTTTGATCGAGTTAAGTTGTAAGTTGATGGGAACAGCAGCTGCTCTTGATTAAACAAAACCTACTGAGTGTGCCTGCGGGTCCTCGCTGCCGCCAACACTGAATTAAAAAACGCTACTTATCTCTCCAAGGCGACGACTCGAGGGGACCACACACAGACCTGTCCGTGCTTGGCCATCATCACATGATAAATATAGGGGTACAGGAATATGGATAGGGGCTGACTACTGTCTGCATTAAATCTTAGTGCAGGTTTTCTTTTTGGTTGGTTGGTGGCTTTCACCTTTGCTGTTGCCCTGGCTCTCTATGTGCTCCGATTGTATTGGCGCTGTCAAAACTGCTTCTACTCTGTGCTGGTTTAGTATTCATTGAGCCTGTATTTCTGTCTAATTCAAGTTCATGCCAACTGTGCCACATCTGCTTTAGTCCACAAATCGTTTTATCCATTTCAGATAGCAGCTCATTATATATATATATATATATGCAGATTACCAAGCCACATGCTGAGCGCACATACTTTTGTAAAGCAGGAGGAATGTTTTGACTTTCCTCTATCATGGCATCGTGGCGCACGTTAAAGCCTTCAGGAGACCGTTTGACGCAGTGTTCTCGTGATTAACTGAGAACACTGCGGTGGAGGCATGTTCCCAAAGGTTTACTGAGGTCAAACACAGCTGCGGGATCTGAGATACTCACCCGCTCCAGAGTGATTTCCTCAAACTCATATTCAATTTCTGTGCCGTTGACCTGAAGAAACAAAAAAGAGATTAAGCCAAGACATTCACATTTTTAATCCTTCAAACACGCCAGTGCTGCTGGATAATTACTGTCTACTGAAATATATTTACAGAGGATAATGTTAAGCAACTCTAAGGCCAACTCCACATACTTAAATTGAGGGTGACAGTTGTGTTCCAGGGCCACTTGTGCTTTCTGTGTTAAATATGCCCCATCTCAAGGGAAACAATTTGAGATGCTTAACATTATTTTTGCAACATGAAGATTAGCTATAGAGGAGTTGGTTTCATCCTATATTTCATTCAGATGATTAATAACCAGTGATCACTTCCATTATTATGCATATGCATAAGGCATGTGCATATTATATTCCCAGATGAACACCATTTTTGAGTAGCATCAGACTCTATTATAGTCTTGTGCTGTTTTTTTATTCATGATAAACATCAGTAATTCAACAACCTTACTTGTTTTACTAAGATAAGTTACACAATCAAAATGTTTAACTAATACATCATACACACTATCTCACCTCCAACTCAATTGTAGAGAAGAAAGGACTGATTCTTTTTTTTTTTTAATGTGCCCCTTTAATCTGCTGCAGGTATTGATCTTCTACTGAAAAAGGCTAATAGGTGCAGTAATAAAAGACACAAAAGTTGAGACTCACATAAGGAACTGACTCCAAAGTGTCTGTGTTGACAATTATTGGGGCAGGGCTGGCCTGTAAGAGAGACAG
>NW_019524809.1:224256-235567 GCF_002814215.2 Seriola lalandi dorsalis
TTTTTAATCCTTCAAACACGCCAGTGCTGCTGGATAATTACTGTCTACTGAAATATATTTACAGAGGATAATGTTAAGCAACTCTAAGGCCAACTCCACATACTTAAATTGAGGGTGACAGTTGTGTTCCAGGGCCACTTGTGCTTTCTGTGTTAAATATGCCCCATCTCAAGGGAAACAATTTGAGATGCTTAACATTATTTTTGCAACATGAAGATTAGCTATAGAGGAGTTGGTTTCATCCTATATTTCATTCAGATGATTAATAACCAGTGATCACTTCCATTATTATGCATATGCATAAGGCATGTGCATATTATATTCCCAGATGAACACCATTTTTGAGTAGCATCAGACTCTATTATCAGAACTTCATATGGAAGGTATGTGGAAGTAAGAAAGACTAAATTAGCAACAGCAGTGAACCAGGAACAGTGCATAAGAGAATAAAGTCAGTTTGTTTGATGTTACTATATGATAAAATCTTCACTCTTCAGTTTATGGATAAATCTCTATCATATGAACGAAGAAAAAAACAGTGGTTGAAGCTGATGCTCTCCTGTCCTCACTTCTTCTGTTAATTGTTAACACAACCATCAATAGTGACAATTTCCTCATGAAAAATATATATCACATCTTGGATTCCACTCCCTGTTTGGGAAGACTTTGTTATTAATTCAGCTTCTGTGTTGCACAATGGTTTCAGTTATTTGTTTTGATGAAGATGAAGGTCTTTAGAAAGTCTTGTGCTGTTTTTTTATTCATGATAAACATCAGTAATTCAACACTGTGACCTTACTTGTTTTACTAAGATAAGTTACACAATCAAAATGTTTAACTAATACATCATACACACTATCTCACCTCCAACTCAATTGTAGAGAAGAAAGGACTGATTCTTTTTTTTTTTTTAATGTGCCCCTTTAATCTGCTGCAGGTATTGATCTTCTACTGAAAAAGGCTAATAGGTGCAGTAATAAAAGACACAAAAGTTGAGACTCACATAAGGAACTGACTCCAAAGTGTCTGTGTTGACAATTATTGGGGCAGGGCTGGCCTGTAAGAGAGACAGGGAGAGAAGGGGAAGGAAAGGATGAGACTTAGGTTTTAGTAATAGAGACGCTTGTGCCCACCACTGTCCTACTTTCCATAAATGTATCCCGGGGGCAAGCTTGTGGATCTCTGTATCATCAACAATTTAACAGACTTCCATTTGCTGGATGGCACCATAAACACTCCCTTGTCATGCACAGCACTCTGACGGAGTTATTATAGCTGAATGGGTTTTTCAGGAGAGAGGGGTGAGAACATGTGTAGAAAACAAGTGGATGTAGTAAGTTTTTGTGCGGATATGAAATTATGACACCTCACTGATAGGAAAGACACAGCTGAGCAAAGTGACACAGTTCACACACTGCAGTTTATGTTGAAATGTGCCACGATGGCCTGGAAAACCTAAATGTTCACATTTGAAAGACATTTTAAAACCTATTTTAACAGCTTTCACTGCACCACTGCAGTGCTCTCTAGTCTGTACTGTATATTGGAAGTTCGACCTCCGGTCAGGTTATAATATTGCTGTCATAACACACAGCACACAGTACATAGAATACGCAAAATGCTTCCTCCCAATCGCCTGTAGAAAATGAGCAGATTGTTAAAGGCAAGAATCCCGAGAGAGGAACTCGCAAATGTTTTGGCCACAACAGAAGAAGAGACCTGAATAAGAAGAAGAAGAAGAAGAAAAAAGACCTGATCATTCTTCTGTGCACAATTAGAATAATAAATAAGTAGTATATCATATTGTGTGTGAAAGATGAGGGCATCATTATAAGTATACATATTTTACATGTGGTGATACCATGAGGTAGAAGAATTATTGCACTGTATGCACACACACAGATGTTCATCCCTGCTACTGTGACATCTCAGAGTGCCCTACAAGCTGTGTACCTGCTGTGTATCTCACTGACATGATGCTGACGATGAGGTGGTTTTCTCGCTTGGTCATCAGACATGAGACTCAGCTACATTTATGTTAGCCAGCTGCTTGGGTAAAATACTCAACGGGACTGTCTGGTTGATAAATAAGTGTAAGACCCTTGGTTGATGACTCAGCCACACAGGTGCACCATGTGGACGCTCATTTCTATGAACAGAATCCAATTTATCAGTTTCTTCTTGTGCTTGAGAAGATGTGCACATTTAGAGCTGCTGTGGACAGGTGTACAAACCAACTCTATGTATTTATGTTATTGTCCTGGTCAAAGCTACAGGTTTACAGGTCTCTGCTCCTCACCTGCTCCACTCTGCTGCTTTTCCTCCTGCTGATTGCATCAGCCAGTGCACCTCCTCATCAGCTCTGCAGTTCCTCTGTCACTCATTGCCAGATCATTCATGTGTGTTGCTACCTTCCTTTACAATAAATCCAGTTAACTTGCTCACCTGTCTGTGTTCTGCTTCTGGGTCCACTAAACACTGGTCACTGGTTATAACATTGTGATACAATGAACTGAATGAACTGTGAAATGTTTAGGCACAGTGAAGGCCAATATGGCATTTCTCTTGTGTGGTTCATTTTATGGATTTTATTTTTTTCATTCATTTTATGGATTTTCTGTCTTATCTATAATCACCCCTGTATGCACCTCTGATCAAAATAATTTCCTCTTTTTCAAAATAAAGTTTGATTTGATTTAAAATTAATGAGTATTATCATCATTATCTATCAAAGTGATTCTAATCCAATATACTTTTAATCATTGTGTGTACCTACACAACCCTGGAGCTGGAAATGGGAAACAGAAAAAGTGGCTCTAATTGAGCAACACAATAGTATTCTAGCCAATCAGCAACAGTTTCGAGCTTGTGCAAAGGGAAAGAAGAAGGAGAAAAGTAAAGAAGAGGAGGGGAGATGGGCAGCGGAAGCAGGAGATGGTAAATCTGATATCTGAACAGATAGTGCCAAATTAATGATTACCAGGGGAAGGAGAAGGAGCGATCTTCCCCTCCAATGTCGCCAGACAGTCTGGAGTTTTGAACAGGATTGATTTGGAGGGCAGATTAGATACTGGTGGTGATGTTAATGTGAGTGCATGCAGGAACGTCTACCAGCGGTGTGACTACAGTGTAAACTCCACAACACAACTGCACTGTCAAGAAGGAGAGATGGCCAAAGAACTGTCGAAGAAGAGAAGGACAGAGGAACAAAAACTGAAAAACTGTGTTATTATGAGGGAAGGGTGACGTTGGTAAGGCTTTCCAACAGTGGAGACTACACAGTGGGACTGGGAAAGGAATTCAGCCCTGGACTTTTCCATTGGGATCGGCCTGCACCCCGAATGACACAGACTGCTGGTAAAGAGACAGACAGGAACAGGAAAAACCTGATGGCCCACTGGGATTTTTAGTGAATGTGTAGAAGACAGAGTGAATTTCCCTCTGTGATCTTTTTCCCTGTTTTGTTTAAGGTCTGCTTTCATCCAAGTTAACTTCCTGCTCAATTCTCAACCCCATGAAAACAATGAAAACCATCATTTTAAGATTAAAATAGAAGAATAGAATTGAAGAAAATCACATACAGAATTGGATATGTGATATGTGAAGCTGAAGAACAAAGCAATTTAAAGATATTTGACCTTTTCAAAGAAGACAGTATGTATTTAATGCAGTAATTGTACCCACCATATAAACTGGACATTTAACACTAATGTTCCTTGGTTTGTGTGTTGAGGCCATTAATCTATAGCATCTCCCATCTTAATGCCAAAGCATTTCTACTCATGTGAATTATTAAATGAATATGGCTCATTCAAATAAGCGAGTCTGAACTGCGTGCATGTCTGATCACAGATTCAGACAACAACAGCAAGACTGAGTGACTCAGTGCATTTAACAAATTGAGAAACATTAGAGTTGGCCGGCTGTGCAGGAAGGCAAAGCCAGAAAATGTCTGCAGGAAAAAAGTGTCTGTGAGAGGAATGATGAGAGGGATTAAGACGCCTTTGTTTGCTATACACAAACTCTAATGATTTCATAGGAGATCTTAGAGAGAGCAGACAGCGCATCAAAAATGAACTCAGTTCTGACTTAAAATAGCACAATATGGCAGCATGTGCACTTCATTTTAAATGTTGAGATTTACAGTCAACATTTAAAATAATCATAATAATGTCATGTTAGCACCACAAATGTTTGTTAAAAGCCAAATATCATATACATCCACTTGTAGATTACTCCTCTGTGATGCTGTAATTCTTCTCAGAAATAAAGCCACTTACAGCTGTTACAGATGGACAGCAAATTTCTCTCTATTATGCTGGAGAGCAGGAAGCTCAAATAATCTGATTATAGGTCAGGAGGTTCTGCCATTACTCTTATTTCTGTCACTGGATGCTCTCTGCGGACCATTGCCTGTTGAGTCCGCGGCAGTGGCACAGGTTCACAGCATGGAAAGGCATGCTAACTCTTTGAGCTGTACCGCAGTGAAGAGGGTTAGCCTTTAGTATACTACAGCATAGCTCTGAGAAGTAAAACACAGTCACATTAAGTTATTTAATCTTAACTAAAATTTATTTTTAAAAAAAGAAGAAATGAAAAAAATAATAAAATTCATTTATCCATATCCATATATTTTCACTTCTTTGCAGCTGGATACTGCTGCCACTATATATCCACATATATCCACATATATGCACACATTGCCACGTGATCAATTGCCTCCAGTAGCACATAAAGCCATTATTCCAGCAGCATGGCAAAACTGTGCATGATATGGTACCTATAAACTATGCCAGTGATAATATTCTGACCTAATAATATTGAATTACTACTTAAATTCCTCCCAGTACAGAAAAAAATAAGAACATTCACAGTTCAATAGTCAAACAATGTAGGCTCAATGCAGTGTTTTATCAACCGGGGCAACTGTCTGATCGTTTCAGACCAGATGCTCTCCTGCATGGCTACTTTCTCATACAAAGACTAAAATAAATATGTGGATGGACTGTTTTCTATTTGAACCCACGATGCTACAATATTGTGTATTTTGCCTTTACTTATAAACTCTACTATTGCGTTGAAGAGAACATAGGTGACACATTCATCAGCCGAAACATAGCAAAGCTCTAACTGGATGACCAGAAAGATATAAACCCTTTATTCCTATGATGAAAAGCTGCAGAGAGCCACGATGCAGCATCAGATAGTTGATATGTTTATAGAGCGAGTTGCTTGTATTTCTTCAGCAGTCTTGTGCTCGTGTTGAGTTTTGCTCAATAATTCAGCGGCACCTCTATGTATAGTGGTTCATGAAAACAGGACTGTATCAATAATTCACTGGTATCTCATTTAAAAATAGTCAACAACACAATGTGAGATGTGGATGCTTTAGGAGTACGGTAAGGGTGAGGGGAAGAAGATGGAAGAGTGTGATGGCAATGGACAGATAAGCCAGGCTAGAGGAATGATGAAACATAAAATGTGACTGAAACTATGTTCATATTGGAAGTCCAAGACCAACCAATTTTGCATGTGACTGGTGACAAGAAAAAGTGATTCTGATATTAAACTTCCATTTCAAAACTTAGAAATGTGTCTTTAGAGTTTATCACTACTACTGCAGACTACGAAATATGTCTTCTTTTAGAATTTAGGTATTTTCCCTCTATCTCCTATCTTATGTACCTGTGTTCCATCTTATTCCCATTGTCCAGCTCCATATCACAAAGGCATGGAAATAGCAAAAGAACAGATAATGCTAACTGCTGCTCCCCCTTGCAATTTCCCTGCTTGGCATTTCCCTCAGCTAAATGATGGATGACCTCCCATTACCCCCCACTGGCCTTGCCTGGGGCAATTTCACTCGTGCTATGGTTGCACAAACAAAATCACAGCAATTAAATCCACAGTTATGATTTTCTTTTGCAGTATATTAGTTTTGTATACAGTATATAAATTGGCTATAAAAAATAAAGTATAAAAACTTTGCTCAGCAACATTCAATGACTATATTTCAACATATTTTAAATAAAAAATATACAGTGACAGAAATGCTTAAACTAGCCTACATTTAGTTCAGTTTTTAAATGTTACCTAGCCTATTTTCAGCTGCGTTACTGTCATCCTCATTCAGAAATACAACATCATCTACAATGTGATATGACAGCTATGATGGGACTGTTCAGTGCGACCGATCAGAACATAAGCAATGTTTCTTCATTGATCAGTCTGTGTCTAAAGCTTCACACATATTTTCTTTTTACTTACAGTGATGAACGTAAAATAAATGTTACATTGCAGAGGAAATGATTGACAATCTGACAGACATTAGTTAGTTACTCAAGACCTGTCTTTACTAATATTATCTCTTTTGTAATCAATCAATCAGCGGACAGCGATGATATTCAAACATTAAGCTACACATGGAGGCTTCATCCTGAACTTAGATTAAAACACTGACACTCTGTAGACATAAAACTGCAATCAGGATTTCAATCTTCTCTCTACATGAATTTCTTTAAATGAATCTGCTCCGATCTGCGCTTTGATACAGAAAGTATGAATGATGAAAAGATGCACCTGTCAGAAGCTTAGGAGGGGCACAGACAGACAGCAACGCAGGGTTTGTTGAAGAAAACCTGCCAGCAAGCAGGTTAGCTTCACAGAATATGTTGTAACTGACTCAGAAGTAAAGTGATCTCAGTTTCTGGAATGGGAAAACCGTAATTTAAGGGTTAAGAAACTCAAAGTTTTCACTAAACCTGCTTTCTGGAATACCCACCAGATGTTTTACATCTTTTAGTCATTTTGACATGTACAGCAAATATCTCACTAACATACACAGAAGGTTCTTAAAAGGAGCACTCTGTCTTTAGAGCTGTACACTCCGATTGTACAACAGTAAACCCTAAAAAATTAAAAAAAAAAACATGTGTTTAGGCTACATGTCCTTTATCATTTTTACACATCTGGGCAATGTTTGGACACGATAAAGTTTTGAGGAGATGTACAGTACTTGTATATCACAGTCTGTTTGTTTGGCTTCTATGTTGTTAATGGTGATAAACATTAAGAGTTTTTGTACACCACATTTTATATTGCTAACTGCTGAATTCTCCTTCCATTTATTCCCTATGATCTTAGATATGTCACTTACTTTGCAGCAGGAAAGATTCCATGAGGTTTTTCCTAACAAGTATAATCACTGTCGCCTGTTGTCAAGCAGCAAGAGACAAAGCAAAACAGAAGTTTGCTCATTTAATACAATATTTCAAGAAGAAAACCTAGCCAATAGCAGCCCACTGAGCAAATCATCAAATGGCTCCTGGGAAAACATCCCAGAACAATGCTTGGATTTCTTGCCACACCCATATTTTTCTCTGCACTTGAAAATCTTGTGTCTCTGTCTTCTCAACAAATAATTCTGCTCTGGTGAGGAGATACAGATTACAGGCCTGGTTCACTGCTCTGATTTCTGATTAGATGAATGCATGGCAGACCCAGTTGACCCGGTACCCCTTGAAATCTATTTCAACAGTGCTATCACATCAGTATTTTCTATATTTAGAAACTATTGGGCGTGTGCATAATAAACACAAACAACTACATTTGAGTACCAAGTATCGGAAAGCACCTTTTGAACCTTGTGCTTTGATTTGTAGATGCTTTTCCTTGTTCTTCTGTTCACAGTGTAGCTTCTCATGTGTAGCACACATAGCACAGTAGGGCTGATGGAAGGCTGTTCATGCTGCATATCTTAACATTGCGGGTTTTGTGACTAATGCACTCC
Source organism: Seriola lalandi dorsalis (assembly GCF_002814215.2). Lineage (NCBI taxonomy): Eukaryota > Metazoa > Chordata > Actinopteri > Carangiformes > Carangidae > Seriola > Seriola lalandi. The sequence continues at coordinate 232,046 of NW_019524809.1, forward strand.
ATGTTTAAGTCTTAGACTGACATATTTTGATATGGCTTTCTGAGTTGCTCCAAACAGTAACCCGATTTGGTTATACTTGCGTCCTATGTCATGTGATGTTTTTATTTTATTGTTCACACCCTCAGTTTCTCTAGACTCAATGATGTGAAACAAAATATCAGCTCAAGATAAGAGCTACACTTTTAAGTCTCTTTCACAAAAGGAAACCTTAGCAATTTTGACTTATGACTTCAATGGAGATGCAGATGTGAGTAATAAAACTTTAACACCTTTACAGCCTCTTGACAGTATAATGTCATTAACACAGATACAATCCTATAAGTCACCACTTCTGAAGGACAACACCAACACACAAAAAAGCTTTCATAATTGATTTCCAGATATGATATGACCTACAGCAACTGTATACTGTAGAAGCCTCACTTGGATATTAAAGGAGGACAACAGACAGTATGAGACCATCACTGGGGTTCACTGGGATCACGCCAATAAAACATTTCCATAGCTTCTTAACAAGCCTGAACAGGGAGGTCCGGCATCAGAACCCCCTCAAGAGGAAACCAAAGTACACTGGACTGAACTCACACTAAAATTTACACAAACACGCACTATTTGTAATTCATATAGAATCAATTCATATGGAAGAAGAGCATTCCGTTTTTTCAGGATGGACAAACCTCAGGTTAGCAGATCCTTACAGTAGGATTAGAAGGATTTAAATGAAATTTTCTCAAGCTGCTGAGAAAAGGAAGGCTCTCCGTCAATGATAGAAGTCCTTACTGCCATTCAACAAAGGGATGAATTTGTTTCCTTCATCAAAAAGCGCAGTAACAAAATCTCCAACATCATAATTTACCTTAATTCAGAAAGAGAGTCCAGATTTGTCCAACAGCATGAAAGTTTTACCTGATAAGGTTCCTGCCAGCTCTGGACACAGCCACACTCAGAGGGCCACAGGTCACAGCTCCCCCCCTTGGCTCTTACTTCCACCAAGCGGCTGAAGGTCCGGGAGGACATGCAGTCCAAATGCCAGTTCGCCATCCGACCCCCCTTTCGGGGAAGGGTGGCGCCGCCAGGGACGGATCCATAATGGTACCGCAGACATGGGTGATGGGGGTGGTGATTGCTAGGCTGCTGCTGATGCCAGCTGAAGGAACATGGCACTTCCCGGCATTCCCCCCTTCCATCCAGGTCCGCAAAGCAACTCTGCTGTTTGCTAAGGTAAAGAGTCATGCTGCCGCCACACTGCTGCCATGCAATACTAACCACTGCTCAGTTCACCACTTTGTCTTTAGCTTCTTTTTGTTCCTCTTCTGAAGGTTTACTAGTACAGTCGTCAAACACAAGACACGGTCCTGCCCGATGTACGAGTTGCTCACTCACACAAAATGAATGATGAATGAACCAACTGGCTGGCTGGCTGCTGTAGCTGCATAGGCTACAGAGGGCGTGTGTGACTGTATGTGTGTGTGTCAGAGCTTCTGAAGTGGGAGAATGATAAATGAGAGCGAGAGAGAGACAGGGTAGAAAGTAACAGGGAAGAGAGAGATAGAGAGGGATAGAGGGAGATACTTGATGAGAGTGAAATTGAGCTGGAGGGAGGGAGAGAGGAGAGCTGAGTGAGAGAGGACTTGGGGTGAGAGAGGGGGAGAAGGAGGGGGATGAACAAGAGAGAATGATGGGAAGGGGAGAGGCAAGACGAACAGCAGGAGACAGGGAGAGAGAGAGAGAGAGAGAGAGAGCTGTCTGTGTGTTGGCTGCCAGCCCTCTGTAAATGACTCAACTGGCAGTGCAGCTTGATAGCATCCGCACCTTCGGGAAGAAACAAGTGATGGTTTGTTCTGCTGGGAATTGGAGGCAGTGGGGGGTTGAACTACAAATCCCTGGACTGCTGCTATAGTAGTGGCTGCATCTGAGAGGTGAAAGAGTAGAAGCTAAACAAAAACGTTTCCTTGAGAGTTTAAGCGCTCTGTTACTTTAAGCTGCAGAAATGAATACATCTGCCACACAACTTTGTAAGGCAGTAATATGTCACTTGCGGTTAAAATTGTGAATGAAAGTGCTTGTGCTTTATTGAACGTCCCAGACCTACAAACTTACTCAAAGTAATACCCACTTGCTATGCGTGCTGGAGGCTGCCGAGCCTCGCTGTCTGTTATTTGAAACTTAACAAAGAAGTTTTTCTGTCTGCACTCTGAGTGAAACTTTTTCTACCTGGCTAACGTAGGTCTATCAGTGGCCGGTGCTAAGATCATCGTTACTACGTCACCTCATCCCCATCTCCTTGTAAAACAAGCTGATAAAAATCTGCCTTCCTCTGGTGGTCAATTTGGTTAACTGAGTTTAGCCACAGCTCTTAGCCATTTTTGCACTTGATCGTTTTGTCCGCATCCTTTATTATTTCTTTGCCACGTCTTTTGTCTACATGCGCAATCTTCTATTTTTATAAGCCACGTCAAGACCAACTGAAGCAAAACAACAGAAATTCAAGTTTTACTTTTTGAAGATTTTTGACAGTTTTACAGTCATCTGGTCAACACCAGTCTCCTCTCAAGTTATCCAGCCAAAGTGAAGTGCATTAGAGTTTTTTTCGCATCAACGAGACGCCAGCAGATAACACATCTGCCCATGACCGCCTGCAGAGAAGTCTACCAGAAAACAAGAGTGCTCGAGACAGAAAGTCTCCTGGCAAACTCCACTATAGCTGAACCGCTGAGACACCAGCAGAATCCATCACCGTGATAACTTGACACGGCATCCAGGAGAATCCACCTAGATCCCGCGTCTCCAGGGTTACAGCAGCAACCACAGCCACCTGGGTTTCAGCCGAGGGTCTCCGGCTGCAGCGCAACTCACAGTAGGCCGGTCTTAACCCCCTGCTCATGACTGGGTTGATGTTGAAATATAGCAATATTTAATCATCAAATCTGATTCGTATACATAGCATCATTAGCTGTATAGTCATAGTGTATAGCCATAACATATTCTCTCCCACTGTTGCCAATTTATCACACCGCTCATTTCATTATTATTTTTATCTTTATGATTATTACACCTTGTATTTACTCTGTAAATAGTAGTTTAGTTAATCCAATCCAATCCAATCTATTTATAGAGCACGATTTTAACAAACACAAGGTTTCCAAAGTGCTGCACAGCAAGATAAAAAACACAATAAATAGCACAACAGAACACAATAAAACGATGAAGGACACAATAGGATAAAAGTAATAAAATAAGATAAAATCAAATAAAAATAAGATAAAAACAAATAAAAATAAATAGAATAAATTAAAGTGCACTGCTCACACAAGATGCAACACGCTACATGGTGTCAAAAGCCAGAGAGAAGAGGTGGGTTTTAAGAAGAGATTTAAAATGTGACAGTGAGGAGGCCTGTCTAATATGCAGCGGCAATCCATTCCACAGTTTTGGAGCTGCAACGGCAAACGCTCGTTCACCTCTGAGCTTAAGCCTAGCTTTAGGTACTATCAGGAGCAGCTGGTCAGCTGACCTGAGAGA
>NW_019524809.1:235587-236429 GCF_002814215.2 Seriola lalandi dorsalis
AAATAGTGGACGGTTATTGGTATTTCTTGGCTAGACAACGAGCAATGCCGACTAGCAGTTGGAATTCTTGAGCTCACCCAACTTAAAATCCTCACCACCCGTGGCTAGAGGGGAGGGAGGTTTAATGTGTATGTGGAGTGAATGTGTGTGTGTTGGTGGAGAGAGAGAGAAAGAGAGGAAAGGGGTTTAAGACGTTAACTTCTTTAACATAGAACATTATAAGGTTTTCTGCCTTAAATTTACATCATGTAATATTTTCTTACATGTTACTCTCCAAACATAAACTTTGCAAACTTACTCAACTTTAACTTCGTTGCAGGTTTTGTCATCACGTATGCTACCATCTGGTCTGTTGGACTATACTCCAGAATAATTTTTCCATCATTCACAGTTGACCCCTAAAAAGTGTTATTTTATGTCAACATGCTTCCCCTTCAATGCTCTTGCATTGCAGGCACATAATAATGAAAAACTCTACAATGTCAGAAAAGTCTGATAATATACTGTATATTCAGGACTTGTATCATTAAGGCTTATAGAGCAAACATCAGTAATAAAATTTGTGTTTAGTCCTGACTGCACCTTTCACCTCATGAAAAACACTTAAAATGCTTCCCAGTACAGCCGAGTTGGGGGATTAAGTATGCTTAGAGCTCTGCTACAGAAACCCTGAGTGGTGACAGGAAGTTTGTCTGGTTTCTGTAATTTAATAGAAATTCAAATCCCCATCAGGTCTCCCTCTTCACAGAGATTAGACCATCCATGATGCATGGACATAAGTCTCATGTTATGTGTGCACTGTTACTTGTATGATTTTGTTCTACATCAAGCCCACCAGTGTT
>NW_019524809.1:236449-391483 GCF_002814215.2 Seriola lalandi dorsalis
CAAGTGGGAGTAGATAGAGGGAAAATAAAAGAGGGCCAAGGACAGAGCCCTGTGGTACCCCACATGAGAGGGGAGCAGTGGAGGACACAGCGTCATCAAGGCTGACACAGAAGGTTCGATGTGACAGGTAGGACCTGAACCATTCAAGTGCTGTGCCACTGATGCCCACCCACTGCTCCAAACGAGCAGTGAGCAGCAGTGGAAGGGTTAATAACTCGCCATGCGCGAGCAGCAGCGCGAGGTTTAAATGTTTGACAGCAAACAGCAGCTTCAAACAGTACAGGCATATGATCCGAGAAAAAAGCGTCACAGATCTCCAGGTTAAAAACAGGCAAAAACCATGAGATAAAACAAGATCAAGCGTGTGACCACGTTCATGTGTAGGCCCAGGTACAGACTGCACAAGATTAAAAGAGTTAATGATGTTTAAAAAGTCCCGCGCCAAAGGGTTTTCTAACACACATGAATATTACAATCTCCAACGATAAGGACCCTGTCATATTTAGGCACAATATCAGCCAAGAACACAGAAAAATCTGTTAAAAAGTCTGTTATATTTGGGAGGCCGATAAACCACAGCACACAACACCTGTGAGAATGCCCCAGCTCAAACAAACTCAGTTCAAAGCTGGTGAAGGAGGATGACAGCGATATCTGTTTGCACTTAAAGTCACTCTTAAAAACAGTCGCAATTCCTCCTCCTCGGCCTGAATTAAAATAGCAGCACTCTTCATCTAAAAGTTCTGTAAAAGACTCACCAACACTCAGCCAAGTTTCGGAGATAAAGAGAAAATCCAGTTCCCGGGATATGAAGAAATCCTTAAGGATAAATGATTTATTCCCAAGTGATCTGGCGTTGACGAGACCAAACCCGGCAGGAGTTGGCGGGCGAGAGCGAACAGCTGACGAGGAGGTCCGACACAGAGGCCGCAGGATCTCCAGATTCACTCCGCGCCAGCGCAGACAAGGAGAGCAGGGTCCGAGGGGCTGGAACACCACACCCGAGCCTGCCACCGGGACCAAACAGGCAGCAACAGGGTCCAGGGAACGTGGAGAGACACACAGGCGACGCTCCATGTCCACCCCGGTCACGATGTACCAACGCAGCCCTCAGCCTCACAAGACAGCCGCTACGTTTTCCCCGGCGTCGGTGCCGTTTTCGCCGCAGGGGTGGCGCAAGAGTGCGGCGGAGGTATGTCGGGATATCCGATAAGAAATGAGGGTCAGTTTTTTTTCCCGTAATTATCAAATTTGACATGTTTTTTGGTGGTAATTCTCAGATCTAGCAGCGTTTGGCGATCATACACCAGAAGAGTGTTGACGGTATGTGCAACAAGTGTTAGAAACAGCTGAAAAACACACAACAGTTGGATCAGCTGACGGCCCGCCTGACACACTGGCGCCATCTTGTCTGTCTCTCATCCACCCAAACATGAACACTGAGTTGTTGCCCTGCTGTATTATTTTGAAGTAGAGACTGGGGATCCATTGAACCGAGAAGTCGTGGCTTCTGATATGAGATTGATCGATTTATCATAATTTAAAGTAATTCATTGTTGTCCTTCCAGAACACTGGTGCCCCTTTTCAACCAAAGCAGATTCTAAATTGTGGTATTAACACTACAGCTCTCACTCTGAATAACCTTCCATTGTGTAATAATTATCTGGGGTTTATTGATGAGATGTAGAAAGTTTTTGATCATTCTGTTCAGGGCAAAGAAGAAGAAGGAAATTAAAGGCGAGCTAGCTGCCAGGGATGAGACATCTAGCCTAGAGGAGTTAATCAGGTTAGCCATACGCCTAGATAATCACCTGAGAGAAAGACGCAGGGAAAGAATAGGCAGGCCCAGGGCCACTCTCCCTGTGTTCCAGCCCAGAGCCACCACCATGACGTTCTACTCACCCCCTCTTCGACCATCCTCACAGCCTCAGAGGGCAGCAGCTCCAGTGTCTCCAGCTCCTGCCGGACCTCTTCCCAGTCCAAATCACCTTGTGGTTCCATTTCAGTTTCGTACTCCACCCCTGAGTCTTCACTCTCAAGTGTTGGATCCCCTCTTCACTAGCCTGCACAGAGGAGGCCATGCAGGCTGACAGAATGAGGTTGTCCCCTGATGAACTCCAGTGTCTGGTTCGTATGGGTCTTTGCATTTACTGTGGGCAGGCAGGTCACTTCCGTGCTTGTTGTCCAGAGCTGCCAGGGGGACACCGGTGAGCCATTCTTCTTATCCCCCATCCTGCTCCAGTAGAATTACCGTTAAAGGTATGTTGGGTTGGGGCGTTGAGTAGCTCAATTGGTTGAGCATCCGCCCCATGTGTAGAGGCTACAAGTCCCTGCTGCAGTTGGCCCCCGGTTCGAGTCCCGCTTCGGATGGCCCTTTGCTGCATGTCATTCCCCCTCTCTCGGCTTCCCCATTTCCTGTCTCTCTCTACTGCACTATCAATAAAGGCACAAAAAGCCCCGGTATGTTGGGTCTGAGCTCTGCCTCATGAGCTGGACACCATAAATGTTGGATCTTCAGTTGTCTATCATTTTCTTAAATTAAGAAAATATTAATATTAAAAATATTAATATTGAAAAATAACTTGAATCAAAGTCCTTGACTTTGATTCAAGTTATTGACCTTGATTTTATTATTTATGCCACAAGAACTTTCTCCAAGGATTCAAGAACACAAAAACACGAAGAGAGTAAAAGTGCAACCACTCCCAGAAGCCACTGGTCCTCACATTAATCCAAACTTCTGAAACCCAACCTCACAGCTGAAGAGCACAATGAAATGACAATTACTGGGAGCATGCTGATTTGATCTGATCAGAAACTGCATTTCTCGACTCCCATCTCACCCATTTTTTCAGTTAGAAATCAGGGTCACAGGGCTTTTAGTTGCAAGTAAATGATGCTAAAACATCCAGCTGCTTCAGCATCAACATCATATGTGATGTGAGAAAACAAAATAATCTGCATGCTTCACAGCAGCTGAAACACTGTACGTCTACCATGTTTATTCTGAATTCCCATGTGGAGATGAGGTCACCATGACCAGTCCTCCACGCTGTGATATAAGAAAGAGGTTTAGCTATTGTTAGCTATGTTTTTCTACACCACACAGTTCTGTCATCACATGGTCTGCAGCGTGATGCTTTAGTATGTGTGGGCGTTATCATTACCTATTCCATCTAACAGAGGTGACAGCCACAAATCAGTAAGTGATGAAGAATAATACCTCGTCAGAGCTGACTGAGGCAGTGCACAGCATGCTCTCATAGGAGAGGCAGCGTCAGTGGGCAGCCTGAGTGTGTGTGTGTGTGTGTGATAGATAGAGAGTGTGTGGGCTGTAGGGGGCATGGTTGGGTAGATGGATACTTAGAAAAAAAAGAAGCAAAAATCAACAAACAGACCTCTCAGTCGCTATTTCTGATATCCCTCTTTCACTCGTCCATGTATCTTCAGGTCTGCTTACATGTCTAATGTCATTAGTTGTTGTTTTCCTGCTTTTCTATGCTCTTGATCAAACCCCTATTTGAAGGCTGATTCATTGATTGAATTGTTTATCATAAAGTCCTGCACCAAATTAACGTAACAGCCTTGGACAGCAAATACAGATCACGACTCTTTGATTGAATTGTGTTAAACAAATATTTCCTTAACTCAGATTACAGAGGGCAATTGAATACAAAATGAAATTCCTCCTCAACAACACCAAGATCACATAAAACACAAAAACGTTGCTCTTCTGGAGTAGCTTTATATCTGATAACTCATTGCCAGTGGTTAAGTACCAGTTCTCAACTGAGCACACAAAGACCTTTGCATTCTCAGCAGATTTAGTTTTATATATGGTTCTGTATAATAATCATCTTTAATTTGGATGTAATTTTTAAGCTTTGGCTTCCTACAGATTTTTTGTTTCCATTCTTCTTTATAAACGTTTAACATTTTTGTTTGGCTGCTTTTATACTACATTGCAAGTTATTCCTAAATATGAAATTCAGATCGGCAATGGAGAAAACAGTTGCGACCCATCTCGGAAGAAGAGGACAGGACATTAGAGGCTGAGTTATAACTGTCAAGATACAATATGACCACTAGATTTATATTTACAGCATTATCAGACATTTATCAGAAAGATGTTTGTCCTGTAACAGCATTCAAACCTGAAACCTCATCAGCATGCTTCTCCCTGCTTGCCTGTCTCCTTGAATCTCAGAGATTGCCACCGATTAAAACAGAAATAATAAAAAAAAACCAAGATACAAAAATCAAACTCGCTTCATGTTGTTAAAGGTTAAGTTTATTGCTGAGAAACACAGCAAGGTGTTCTAGGTTGAAAACATAATATGCTGGTGGATGTTGAGATGCAGGACATTTGGGCTTGTGTGTCTCTATTTAAAGTTTGTGGAACAACCTCATAAATATATCAATTGATTCATGTATTACACTCATTTATTTGCTTCCATTAACATGTACACATGTCAGTGTAGAGTCAGGTAAGTTTTTAGTCACTAAAAAGATGATTTCTCTTGACCGAAAGATGAAAAAATGTACACAATCAGACCAAGACCAAGTCAAAACTTCAATTTGGCTGGTTTATTTGTGCACGAAGGACAGATCTGGTGCAGGGTACACCAAGTCTCTCTCAATGACAAAACTTGAATTGCTTATATAGTATGTTGCTCTGGAGGATATAAATAATGTCTGTTGACCTAGAGACCTTTACCTCTGTGTGTCACTTTTATTACTTCCAACCCCCTAGAGGCGTATATAACCAAAATCTTTGGCAGATGTAGATAAACCAACAAACAACAATATAACAATAAGAACAGACGTGTAATGGATCCTTTGGCACCCTGCTCACCCCAAAGGTGAGCAGTTTACCTAAGGTTCTTCACATCCTAAAACAAAAGTTGCATACATGCAAAACAAGTACCACCTTACAGCGACTCATGCAGAAACCTGTTTAGTTTTGAAAATTTATATGCACTCCTGTTGTCTGCTCTATTCCTGTAAAGTTGTTCAGTGATCCAGCCAGCAATCATCCACACCTGTTTTCTGTTTCCTATTGTTAATCAGCTCATCAGTCTGTCAGTATATATACTCCTGTATTTCATTCACTCTTTGCCAGATTGTCATCGCTATCTCTGTTTGCTTTGCTTTCTCGTGTTCATTCCTAATGTTCTTAGTAAGTATATGACCCGGTTTGTATTTTTGGATTTTGGGTTTCAGCCTTGCCCTTGCCTGATTTGTTTGCCTGGTTTTTGAACTGTTTTACTGTGTATGACCCTGCCCACCTTACTGGATTAAAGAGTTTGCATTTTAGACTGGACTGTGGTGTGCACTACCAACTGGTGGAGGCAGCACAGCACTGCTCTGGAGCCCCAACCCAGCCCTCTATTCTCGCCGCCAACTGAAGGAGCAGCAATGCCCCCAACCAGTCAGGAGGAGCCCATGCAGGTGGGAAGAGCTCATCTGTCCCTGTAGGAGCGATAGAACCGCCTTCGGGAAGGCAGATGCATTTAATGCAGCAACTGGGGCCACTACATCACCTCCTGTCCGTTAAAAGGGCAGGCCCGACAGTAAATGGAGGTCTAATGGTGAGCCCAGCTTCCTCGTCCTCCCGTTAGTCTGGCTGCTGCTTCCTCCCCGGTCGACCTCTCTGTCCTCATTGACTATGGTGCAGACGAGAGTTTTATGGATCGAGCTCTTGCCCTATGACTCTAGCTCCAGGCCCTGCCCAGACACTTTTCACATCATTGACTCACCACAGTTCTCAGTGAGTCTAGGATAACCTTGGCTGTGTGAACATAACCCACACATAGACTGGCCTTGTCCTGAGTCTCACTCATCCTGCCTTTTGACTGATTCTTCCAGTGTTTCTTCCTCTTCTGCTACCCCTTCTGCTGATTCCCCTGACCTTTCTAAGGTGCCCCAGGAGTACATGGACCTTTTAAAGAGGTGTTTAATAAAACCAAAGCCACCGCTTTGCCCCCACATCGACCCTATGACTGTCCCAGGGGCCTCGCCTCCTAAGGGGCACCTTTACTCCCTGTCTGCTTCTGAGATAAAGGCTATGGAGGAGTACATCCAGGGGGCACTAAAGGAGAGGTGGCACTGGTTGGAGGGGATGGGACAACCCTTCCTGGTATGGACAGACCATAAAAACTCAGAGTACATTCGGGGGCTAAGAGACTCAATACCAGACAGGCAAGGTGGGTACTGTTTTTTACCAGCTTTAATTTCACTATCTCCCATTGCCTGGTTCTCAAAACTCCAAGCTTGACACCCTGTCCCGACAGTTCGACACTAAAGACCACCCCCAGGACCCAGCCGACATCCTGCCCACAGCCTGCATGATCAGAGCCGTTACCTGGTGTAAAAGATGGCGATGGAGGCTTATATGTAGATTTATAACTTTAATCTAGAACAGCAGCAGTACCATAGATATCAACACTCCCATAGCTTCCCGCGCCCAGATGACCCAACTCCCATAATACTCCTTTGCATCACGTTACGTCTATACACTTCCCCAAAGACCTTCTATGGGTCAAGATGCTCTTGTCATACTAACATACATGACACCGGAGACATCGAGGGTTGGGTTCAGCGGGTACCGAAGGGGGTCCATGTCCCTGACGCGATGTCCGCTGGGTTATCGCTTAATCCCTCTGGTGTCGTCAGCTGCTGTGGGTGGAGTATGCCCACAATTCCCTCCCAGTCTCCTCCACCGTTCCAGTGTGTCTACAATTATCAGCCCCCCCCTGTTTCCTGAGCTAGAGAGGGGTCAGGGGCAGACGTGTTGTTAATCAGCTCGTCAGTCAGTGTATATATACTCCTCTGATTCACTCACTCTTTGCCAGATTGTCATCGCTCCCCCCTAGTGTCTCTCTTGCATTCATTCCTAGTGTTCTTAGTAAGTGTATGACCCGGTTTGTATTTTTGGATTTCTGCTTTGCCCTTGCCTGATTTGTTTGCCTGGTTTTTGAACTGTGTATGACCCTGCCCGCCTTACTGGATTAAAGAGTTTGCATTTTAGACTGGACTGTAGTGTGTCTTCTCTGTATCTGAATCTTCTGCCATCCAGTGTGCATTACAACCTTAAGATGATGCTGGATTATATCAGTGAGATATCAAGATTCTCAGTCTCTTATCAACATATTTAATAGTAGCAGGTTGGGCCAGGCTACTGTCTCTCTGCCTCTGTGTGTGTGTCACTTTCATCTGCTGCAGTGGTCAGCCAGCAGCAATAAATCAGGTGCAATGGTTATTTGTATGCATTCTCATCCCCTCCTCCTCTGAACAAGAACACTTTAAAGTAGATATTGCCTGACACACGCACATTTTTTCTTTCATTACACCTGTGATCTTTTAGTTAATTAAGACTAATGCATTTGATTGTTTAGCACCTAAAATAGCTGCATACCCTTGTAAAAAGCCCTTGAGGCAACAATCTCATTATTCATATCTGAACTGCAGACTGCATCTCAAAGAAGCTTATGATTTTGTTGTTGTCTGATAACAACTTTCTATTGACCTCAGTGACGGCTATCACAGCCCTCATGGTGTTGAATCAGGTTGTATATTACTTGATGTGATCTCTGACTCTTTAACGTGTAATACTGTCTCCACCATATTATGTTGTACAGTCTAATCGGCTGTGCTATGTCTGTGAGCATGCAGAAAACGTGTGTCTGAGTTTCACTGTCACTACACCCAGATACCATTTGACCCTTGATACCAACTCGGGATGAGCTAATCAAAATCTGAAAGGTCATTTAGTGTGTCGGTGCCACTTGACTGAACATCTCTCAGGCCACTGTCGCTAAAGAGCACAATCTAAACTGCAACGAAGAGGAGGACCCATGGAAGTTAAGTCGAATTGCTTTGATGGGCCATTTTTCCCTCCTGTGCCATCAACGGGAGGCCTGTTTGCCATTTATGGAGGAGACATTACAGGACATTTATGAAAGCCTGATTAACCAGTTTGGGCCATCACTCCCCACAAATGATTTTTACAAGACATTTTCAATCAAAATGCGCTAATGCTTCACTGCATAACTCAACACGCAAGTGGTGCCAAAAGGAATGCTTTTATAAAGGTATATTTTTACCTAAAATATATACATAGAAACATTTATAGAGCATCAAGTGTAAAATGCATTGATTAAAAGGAACATTTGCATTTACATACTAATGTAAATGCATTCATTGTAATTGGAAGTACAAGTTGAATCTAGGAAACAAACACAACAACCTTCTTCAGCTGCCAATGGACTAAAGCTGCACTGAAACCTTGTCTAAGAAACATTTTAGTGCAGTGAGATGCTCTGCATTTTATACAGTACACCTCACTTGCCACATGGGGGCAGTTACAGTTCAGCTTCAATCTGTAGGCCTGACTAACTAGCAGCATTTAACTTGAATCCTTCAGGAAAATCCACTGCTATCTTCACAAAGACATCTGACAATAATGTTAAGAAGGAAGGGGAGGACACGAAATGCTGCAGCCTTTTTTGTACTGACTCTAATCCACATTTACAACACCTGTCAATGTTGTTGACAACATTGTTTGTTCTCAGCACATGTTCCACTCCTTCACTGCCTGATGGCCGCTGTCATCTCCAGCTTTAGCAAAAATTCAAACACATCAAACTGTATTTCTGAACAAAACATTTTAGCATAAAGATGGACCAGCCATCTGGAGGGCTGAGAGTCGTCCCAGTGAGCCAGTCAACCTGTGTCAGAGTAGCAAAACTGATACATAGAAAAAGACAGAAATTTGTCATTTATTCTGGATCAGACTGGTCGTTTAATTCCGGTGAATGGTGAGTGTAGGTGTGTAACTAAGATAAAAAAACAAAAAAAACACAGATTCTGTCTTTGATTTGCAGAGCTGATAATGACAAACAGACTGTATAAGCCATTTGTTCTGAGTGAGTCAAGGTAATAAACTGACAGTGTGCTGCATTCAGCATGTTGGAAAGACCCAGTTACCCAGAGCACATGGATAATCAGTATGAGATAAAGGGTAAATATGGTTGAGACTTTCTATGATCATCTCTAAGACAAGGGCATTATGATATAAACCCTATTGTGCCCTCACCCATATGTTGGCTCTGCAAAACATGTTTAGGGATAGAACAAAGAATGATGGATTATATCTTAAGTCAGGGTGTGAAGCTAGAGCTGACAGCACAGTGTCTTGTAAATCAAAATTTAGTTTAGTTAGTATTTGAATAAGTCAGTCATCTGACTGTACTGCTACTGGTTTTCAAATACACAGTCACCTCTGGAGACTTCTGTGTTTTTCTCCTTGTCATCACTTTTAAACTGCACTGCTGTTGCACAGTTTATCATTTGTATGTGGCCTTGGAACAAAGTCTGAAATCACCAAGCTTTCTACATGTACAGTTATATAGAAAATAGAAAATGTGTTTATTAGTGTTACCAGCAGTATAATCAATCAGACAACACTAGGACATTGTGATAACTTTGCTTGTTGGCCTAATGAACACTGCTGCAGCAGTACAATATATTTACTATCTAACATTCAATAACAATATTGACAAAAAACAAAATCTTTTAGAGTTTCTTTGTTTCACTGCAAGTGTCATAACAAATTTGTTTTTTCATGATGCAAATGCAACACGTCCTGCAGCTCCTTCACAAGAAAAGGCTTGCAGCAAAGAACTGGGAACTGTGAAGTTGCATTTGTGAAATTGTTGTCAAGTTCTCAAAGTTCAGTTCTGACATTCTGACAAAGTCATGTTTAACCAATTTCACTTTGTTGTAAATTAGTTTGTTTGTAAATGCAGTAGGTCATGTATACAAAAGAGTAGAGAGCAAATAGCAACTATTTGGAGCCAAGCTTAGTGCTATGCAATCAGTTAATGTAACCAATACAACTGCTTAACGTATATCCCACTCAAGCTTAACATTTTTGCATTCACAATTGCCAACATCTTGACTGAGCTGGTAATAGCACCACACAAACAAAAATGAAAACCTGAGGCAACTTGTTTACACTGACAATATATATTAGTCTCAGAAAGGAGAGTACCAGCCAGTACTAAAACTTTTTCACTTGAAAAACAGCTCATCTCTACCCATCGCTGTCCTATGTGACCCCCCAGGGTGTCACCAGACAAAACCAGATCTCCTCTGTTCTTTCTCTTCTCTTTTAGGCTTGTTCAGGAGCAGCAGCCTCTGCTCTCCTCTCAGCTCTTCAAGGAGCAACAAAGCTCCCAGCACCAGTTCAGAACAAGGCTACCTGGAACAGCTAAGCTCTTCTAATTACACAGCATGAATAAATGTAAAAAATAAAGTCAATGGAGCAGTGGATGGTTTCATTATTGATATATGTGTTTGCCCTGTGAGCCTGCTGGTTTGATCCTGCACTGCTGCTTTCTGCTGTTTTCATGTGACTTTTTTGTGCTTCTAGTTTATCTGCCTCTTCTGTTTATCCTGATACTACACACTTGGCCTGGTTGCCCTTGAAGAGCAGTCTTAATTTCAGTGGGGACTGAAATAAAACTGCTGTATACAAGGCACGGCCAATCTGCCACATTAATTAGCTAAAGGGCCTGAAAGCAATAAAGCAAGCAAAAAAAAATAATAATATAAACAACACTTTCTAACCTGTGAGTCATCCTCAGTGCCAAAGTGTTTCTTCTTCAGCTTCTCTGTCAGGGTCTGTTTCCATTTGCAGACAGTAACTAGCGAGGGCCATTTCACTGGGCTCAAATTGAGATTGAGACCCATACTCAGGCTCCCCAGGTCCGGGGCCCAGCCCCGCAGGATATCCATAGACAATCTCTTCTTCAGGGTCCCCAGGCCCTCAGTGTTTGGACGGGGCAGAAGATTCGGGACACTCCCTCCATGGAGAGTGTAGCCCAGGGATGAATTGTTTTTCATGCTGCCCCACTGCTGCTTCCCCATAAAGCTCATCTTGAATTCAAATTTGCCGTGACTGACACCAAGCAAGTCAAACAGCTCCTACAAACAACAAGGCATCTTGTTTTGGTAAAGATATCCAAATGAAGAAAAAAAGTTCAGTAATTTCCCACATCTTCAGAAGTCAAATAATCCGTGAATCAGCTGCACCTGATGACACCAGTTTATATTATTTTCAAAAACAATTTCTCATCCATCAGCTGGAGTGGATCACAGACCCTGTGCTGGACACATCTGCCCTCTTCACAGCTGTGTTTTGGTGATACAGTGCATTCTTTACAGAGGACTTTAGAACAACAAACCTAGTGCAGCTCTCGAGGAGAGATGGGTGATATCGCTTTAGGGGGGTGTAAGCCAGGGGAAACACTTACGACACATACTCAATATATCTGATTGGGTGAGAGCAGCAGCGGCTGGGCCACAGACGTAGATCTGATTGGATTAGGCAGCGCAGAGTGCTGGGTGCTGGAGCCCACTGATATAACTCACATGGAGTTATAATTAATGCCTGAGGGAAGTCAGCTCTGTCAGGAAGCCAAAACTGGATTAGAGACAGATCAATGGCGCACGTCAGGAAAAGAGGTGGAGCAGAGGGCCCATGTCACAAACAAACATACAACTGTCCAAACACAAACACACCATAATGAGCTAAAAAAACAAATGGAAACAAGTGCAGTGTGGGGTAAATCAAATACAATGCTGAACATTGGTTAAATGCTAATTGGAAATTCTCTGAAAAGGCTGCTCTAACCTTTTGTCTCTGTCATGTGTCTCCCTCATTTTCTCCCTGCCTGTCTTCTAGTTGATCAGGCTGAAGGAGTGTGGATGTTAGAACAACTCCTGCCTCAGGCCTGGGCTGCCTGGAAGCAGGGACGCTATCTGCTTCAGCGCTGAATGACTGCAGGATTAGACCTGCCTGGCGTGACACTGATAACAACTTGCAGGTACACATAAAACAAGGTAGAGGATAAGCAGAATTTGAAAACTGTACTCAGCTTGCGGCAGATATGTTGGCTTAAAAAAATAGAAGAAATAGTCAAATGGACAGCCACATCACACACTGCAGTGTTTCTTTGTCACTCACTTCTCCAAATGGTTGACAATGGCCCTCTGAAAAACCCTCTCGGCAATTACGCTAGAGGAGTGCATATCCATTATCAAAAGTAGCTGGTACCCAAAGCAAATGGCTGCATTGCCAGTGGGATGTCATAAGAGTAACAACCACAATGGAGTAAAGAGAGGGAAAGAGGGTAGAGGGAGAGAAAGAGGGAGAGAGAGAGAGAGAGAGAGAGAGAGAGACTGGAAATAGAGAAAGTTAATCCATGACGCAGATGAGAAGTGAACAGAAATGTGCAAAAATAGAGAAATATGGTTAGTAATAATCACAATATCAATATCAAATATCAGTTAAAGCAGCAGAGGCCAAAGGTTTGATATTTATATGAAACAGAGAAAAACAAGCTTAAAAAATAACATTTGTGAAGCTACAACCAGGAAATTTTACAAAACACACAAAAATAACTATTATTTCAGTTCTCAGTCATCCATCACCTATTGGAGTATCTCCTACAGGTCCCACATACTCGATCTTCATATCTCCTCTCTCAAACTTTTCTCTGGAGCTCTAGTGACAACAGACTGGTGAGCCAATCAGAAGAGAAGCTCAGAGCCTCTCTGTTGATTGGCTGACTGTTTTCTGAGTGATCACATAAACATATAGCAGATTTCAGGTAAACACTCAGAGAAACCAAATCCTGTAAGGTTGGATAGTGGGTCCAAGTGGGTGGGGCTTGCAACATAGCTGAGAGTGGTGACTGCTTTGTTGTGACATCACAAAGTGACAGAAGTCCTGACAGCTCCTTTTGAGGCTCAGTTTCTGAATACAGGCTGTGTGCATTTCTCTGTGAACTGAGTGCTTTGATACTTCCAAAGTATTAATAAAGAACCTAGACCTGCTTTATAATCAAAAAAGGCATGTAAATCTACTTTTATACAATATTGAACATTTAATAGAAACAGACTGATTTATTGATATTTATACTCAATAACAAAGACAAGTACAATTAAAATCCAATTAATGTTTTCCTTCAGGGTTCTGTGAATTCACTTCACAGTAAATCCAGTTTGCGATGGTCGAGGTGACAAAGACGACTAAAAACAAGACGGTACAGGGTGATGTGTGGGTGAGTGTGTGTGTATGTGAGGAAGATCTGGAGAAAGAGATGTCATTCAGATGCTATCACTGGATCTTATTCAAACATGACTCAATGTCACAACAGTTAAACTTCCGGATTAAGCGTTTCCAATTCATGTTCATCTCAGCAGTTTGTTTACACATAGCCTTCCTCAGCAGATACTGCCGGCTAAAAGAATGAAAATAATGTATATGTATTTGGAATTAGGAGCACTCTGCTGTCATTAACCCCTGTCTATCCCCATCACACATTATGACTTGTGAAGTCTCAGTTTTGGTTTCTGGGAAATTTAAGGACTTCCTGCTTTTAAAAACATTTTAATGTAATTAATTTATAAAATTTTGGAAGTGTTACATGTCTACAATTCTAGTATTATACAAAATCCCCTATCACAGTTATTTACAATTCTGTTGGTTTATTTATGTGGGCTTAGTTTGTAATTCCGATATCTCTGACAGCAGACAGCCACTCAGCAGCTGTGGGCTTTGCTCGGATCCTGGCTAAGTCCTTTGAAATAAAGCACAGTTCACTGTGGACAGCTGTAGAGACAGATTAATTTGATGTGTTTGGAGAGCAAGCTAGCATTTGAAGTGGAGAGCCAGGTAGCCCTGAACTGTTCTCTGAGAGGAAGGAAAATACTGTTGTTCCTATATTATGAACAAGTACAAAGATACTGTACAGCCACTCAGGGACTGCAGTGGCACACAACTATTCAGCAATGGACAATTGTTTGTTTCACAAAATTGCAACCACAAGTCACATCACTCAGCTAGTCTTTGGTTATTTATTCTCTACTCTTCTGCAATTTGGATCCTTAAACAGCTTTTGACTGTAATGTGATCTTAAACAGGATACAACAGTGGCCGGCATCATACCTCATAACCTGATCATCCTCTGCTTCATATCAGCTGGTGACTCATTCCCTTCATCAGTAGCACTACTTTGCTCGTCTCACTGACCAAAATATAACCCGATATCTGTGGTACAATTTTATATAGAGCCTTACAATTCTCTTCTTTTTGCCAAAGTGTTTTTCCCTTGTATAACCATAATACAAGCACTGCATCAAACGTGCAGTTAATTGCTGTGAGACAGCTTAGAACCTAGCCTCTCCTAGAGGCTGCAGACTGACAACATATACAGAGATACTGCAGATAATAATAATAAAATATAGAAAATCACACGACTAGCATGCATGGACATCTTGCTATACAATAACTCTATTATGACCCAAGCTTTTAATCTTCTCTATTATTAAAGTTGTGCTCAAATTATTTCATAGAAAAATTCTGGGACAAACTTTAAAATGAATAAGTTCAAATTGAACAGGTTACATCAGGGAAGACTTTAAATTTTATTTGAATTCTCCCTCTTATGCATCTATTAGCAGTTCCATACTATTTATTTGCTATGTGTATACAGCACAAATATTTCTGCAAATACTCTATTATTTGCAGATGCATCATCTCAGTGCATTATGTCCATTACTTGCCCCCTCCACCCATCACCTTGGGCCTTTAGGTAAATACAAGCACTCTACTACAGCACTCTATTAGCCCTCACTACGTCCCTTTCGTACAACACACATACAAACACAAACATTTGTTGCTAAGCAGTATGGTGCTATTTGTCCATGTAAGTATGGCCTTGGCACACACACTGCAGGGGTCATAGATTATGTAGGTAGCAAGAGTATAATCAGTTGGACTGATGCTGCAATTATTGGTGAGGCAGTTTACAGTCGAAGTTGTAAGCATCAAACGTGATGACAAAATCGGGACGGGTGACTCAAAGTGAGACAAAAGACAAAAGAAAGGAACCTGAGGCCCCCAGATGCCGTAAAGGTCAGAAAATGGGCTTGTGGACAGAACCATTGCTGATGTTTCTGAAAAACAACAGCTAGGAGAACTTTTGGTAGTTAGTGAGAAACTGTACATTTACACTGAACTACTATTGTAAAGGTGCCTTTGAGCAAAGATAGAGGTAGAGGCCCATAATAGTTAAAGACTAACTTTGTTGAATAAACCAGGAGACATTCAGGGACCAAACTGTTTGTATGTGTTTAAGGCTGAAGGAAAACAAAGTGATGAATGAGGGGGTTAAACTAAATCTACTCCAAGCAAGAGGCCACAGTTTGTGTGCAGTGGAACACAGGATGTGTAAAGTTACCTGCTCTACAAGGCAGCTGACTGTGATGTCATAGACTATAGTAAAATGTCAACATTTACAATATTTTTCAACCTGCTGTCTCTGTCCTCTCTCATATCTTCTGACATGTTTGCATTTTCTTTTCCAGGATCACAAAATTTACTCCTGTCTTCTTCTCTACACGTAGAAGACTAGGTCAAAACCTAGTATATATCTGTCTGATAAAATCACCAACACATAAATTGAAGACAAAGACTGTGCTGTAATTTTGGCTATATTTGTTTATAAAATGATCACTCAGAGAGAAATGTAGAAGTAACAGACTATCTTAATTTTTTTTTAAGTTATTAAGTTATTTTTTCAGGTCTTTTATGTCTAACTCCCTCTGTTTGATATGTAGAATTGTTTATAGTGGTATTTTAGTACAAAGCCTCATTAGCGATGACTTCTCTCTCTTCCTCCCACTCTCCTGCTCTCTCTGCTTGGTGTGTCTTATATTTAGTTATTCCTCTTTCTCCTTTCATTTAATGTCTCATTATTTCTAAAGTAATTTATTTGCTGTAATGGAGGCGGGGCTCAGTGTATTGTAAGTGTTCCTCTGCTTCCCTGCAGTTCCTGAGCAGTTGGGAAACCAGAGAGGCTTGGTAGACTGCAGCTCGACACTCCGCTGACCAGCGGTGAAAATATCATCACTCAGTCAGTCAGCCACTCAGTCAGCGACAGTCAAGCCAAAAATATTGCTGTTATAACATCCACCACTTGTTGATTATCTGAATATCTTTGGATACGTGTCATGGAAGTCAGTACATTTGGATGTCAAAATTCAATTCTTTGGTGACAAAACCTGGCAGAAGATCAGAGGAGATGGCCTCACTCTGAGCAATGTTGAACTTGCAAGTCTGGTAGGAGAGTAGGGAACATAAGCAGCATCTAGAGACAGAACAACTCAATACATCACACAGTGCAGAAGTGTTGGATAGAACAAACTACACACCTTAGACTCTGAGTAGGAGATGGGTTCAAATTTGAAAAATTTCTCCTGAGAGTGGCACTAGTGGACAGTCATGAGTTTATTTAAATCCAAAGAGTTCATCCATCTGGGAGCATGAATGTGCCCAGAAAATGCCCTGTAAATTTGCCCTTTAGATTACAGGGTAGCTTCTGTACAAAGACGAGGGTGGTGCTGGAGGAAAACACAAGAAGTGTCAAAAATGTCAAAGCTTTACCCTCTGGGGAGTGTGAATATGCTCAGTAAATGTTATTAGATCTGAATATTTATTGTAAACAAGTGGAAATGTTGGCCTGATGGTGACACATAAAAAACACAGTATATTTATTCCCAATAAATATTCACTGAAATGTTTGTTTTCATTTGGTAATTTTTTTCTTGTCAAAACGGCAAATGTTAGTGACACTTTGACCTGATGGTCATGCTAACTGGAAGGTCTGAGAGTCAGCAAAATATCTGCAGTAAATTACAAGAAAATGTGTTGAGTAGTTGTTGAGAACTCATCTGTTGTTGACCATAATCACGAGCCTTAAGCCTCTAACAGGGCAAAAGTCTGCTTAAGTGCACAAGTCGAGCATTTGCAGCCCCGGGGCAATACAAATGTCTTTCACTCTCTTGAAGATGAAAGTAAACAGCAACATTGTGAAAAAATGAGCATCTACTGGCAAAAGAGAAAAGTTCTCTGCCCTCTCAGAGTAGTAAACTTGATGTCAGGTTCATCAATCGGTTGACTCCAGCAGGTGAATTTGCTTGTGAAAACATTGTCGGCAGTGTTGAAATTTGGTGTTGCTGATTGCAGATGCTCCAAAAGATGCTGGTGAAGAAAACCAGTTCTCATGGACAAAATGACTGAGATAGTTGAATCTGCTGATGCTTAATGGGATGAGATACAGTGAGCTTCGGAGTTCCTTCTGCATAAACAGGGTGAAAATCTGGCAGGGGTCTGTGTCCCTAGTTGCTTATTCTCCCTCTCAAATGAGACAAAACGGATGCAACTGAGTCAACTAATTTACCTCCAAAGTCAAATCACTAATACAGACGTCAGCAACAGTATTTATCAACAGGTGAATTGAAGTAGCACTACCTGCTGCAGAACTACCTACATCACACATCTTGACTATAAAAAGCGGAAACTTTCATAAAAATGACTATCAATATACAATACAATTGAAGATGATCTGTATTTCACACAGATCTGCTATGAAACTGCATTCTCTACCTGTTTTGTCAACCCAAAGTAAATCAGTAAAGGATGTACAGTGGTGAACCTACCTTGTCATTTAGCATTTTAGCTTTCCGGCTGTTCTGTACAAGTCGTCTCCCTAGCTTCTTGGCATACCAAATAGAGGCAAACATAGCGGCAGGTGAAATTATAATGTTCTCTGGTCTGTGGTGACAGACAACGGCTCTAGCTGCTGCCCATCTGGACTGAGTGGTCCTTATTAGCGGAGTATAGCACACAGGCAAGAGCAAAAAAAGAGAGGGAGGGAGAAAAGAGAGGATGATGCTGTGGAAGGGAGAGCGTCTGCACAGCAAAGTCAGGTCTCCGTCAGCAATAAAAGTACAGGGAGGGAGGGAGAAGGAGAGAGACAGAGGCAGGGAGAGGTTAAGGAAGAGAAACGGAGGAGGGACCACTGCTTTCCATGTGGAAACAGCATCTTGAGCACCAATTGAAACCTGCTAAGATATTGCTGGCAGCTCCCAATTTCCAGAGGTGGGGGTGGAAGGGAGTGGGTGATGCTCTGCTCTCTTGATAACTACGCCAGCAGCACTCATCATCCTAAAGCCAGTTGTAAACAGCACTGAACAAAACTTACTGAAACATCACATTTTTACCACAAATAATGATGAAAATATATCTTTTTTAAGTTAAAACCCTTTAGATTTTCCTCTTAACAAATACCATTTTACTATTCCTGGGCAGCATTTCTACAGTAATAGCCATTCAATCTCAATATCTCAATATTGCAGTTTTCATCGATACTATCTTGTATGGGATCAAATTGCATATTTTCACACGCACAATGGATTCACAGGAGACAATGTTTTCACATTCTGGACATTATGTCACTGACAACAGCTGGTGCATTTGGAAGACAAGATTTAATCCTGAGCTAAGTACAAAACGGTTAAATGCCAACTTTAGTCTTCTATATTAAAATGTGAGATGATGAGTTTGAGTTTGTTTGGCAGCACTATAAACAGATAGAGATACAACGGATCTTATGGTGTGTCTACACAGAAAGTGTTTCAGCCACATTTTTGAGTTGTGTCTCTCATGCGTGTCTGACGGTGAAGATTCACGCCTATTTCAATCAATCCAGGCAACTACACAGTTATTGTTCCATAATAAGCACCCCTGCTGCGCAAAGCACCCCCTTAAGGTTAGGGTCAGGCATGAAGAGTGATGATTGGTGGGGTTAGGGTTAAGGGTGGAGTTAGAATTAAAATGATACCTAGTGGACAGGGGGTGCTTTTCACAGTGGGGGTGCTTATTACGCCGTAACAGCGGAGCTGCTGCTGCTTTGACAACACGCTGCTCATGCTACCCGTGCATGTGTATGTGTATGAACATGTGTTTCCAGAACAACCAGAACATTTTAGAGTGAAAAAAACTATATATATACTATTTTGCAACTGGGATAAATCTCAAAATGAGAAAGTGAGGAAATTCTAACACTGAGGCTGTTTAATGTCATATTTATGCTTGGCACAATTAAGGGGATAACAGGACTCCCTGGATTGATTTATAGATTAGTGTTGGACCTCTCTCACAGAAAGCACCATTACAACACTAGATAGATGTACCATGACCAGGGCAGCATGATGACCGTGAGCAGAGGGTGCGCAGTGGTGGTAGATGTGTGTTACAGAAATGGAGGTGGACAACTTTCTCAACCTCCTCTTGACAATGACTTTAAAAATCTCCACTTGCATCAGAAACATGTAGGCAAAAACACAAGCTGCCAATCACAGTTGTTCTGTCATTACCATAGCCCCAACGTGTAATTAGAGTGCATGATGGCGTAGCCAATGAGGCTATAAGACGGGACACAAATTAAAGAAGAAGATGCCCCCCATTCACAGGGTACAAGGGGTCACTGATGGTTTGATGAGGATGAAATTATGTGAATCATAGTAAATCATATGCTGTTGCCTCAACCCAGTTGAACAGCTATGAGAGATTTTGGACGAGCGTGTTAGACAGTGCTCTCCACCACTATCATCAAAACACCAAATGAGGGAATATCTTTACGATGAATGGTGTTCATCCCTCCAATAGAGTTCAGAGACTGCTGTAAACCTTTAAATTACAAATTCAAATCAAGCTTAAGGATTTGGGTGTAGGTGACAGAAATAGATGCCGTTATAGTCATACAGTACAACAGCTGTGGAGAGTGAGCATCAGTAAATTTTAAACTGCAAATATCACATTCAATTCAAACCTCTGTTCAATAGGTTGACTTGCTTTGCATTCAAATAATTCTGCAATAGAACAATGAGGGAGACAGAAAGAGGCCTGTTCCTCCAACTTTAGAGAGAGAGAGAGAGAGAGAGAGAGAGAGAGCGAGAGAGAGTGTGAATGTGTGTGTGTGTGTGTGTGTGTGTGTGTGTGTGTGCGCGTGTGTATGTGTGTGTGTGTGTGTGTGTGTGTGTTGACAGTGTATTCCTGAACAACCTCCTATAATAACATGGCTGCCCTTGTATCACTAAAGAGAGGGAGCACTGCAGGCTAATTGCCAGGAAAGATGACACCACACAGCTGAACAACGATAAACTACAGGGTGGGGAGGATGACGTGGCTGTGTTTTTCTCTCTTCTAAGATCCTCAGCCTGGTTCATCCTGTCCTGGTTTGTCCTATAAACAGAGTTTTCTATTTGCAATTACAGTAGATGGCTGCGATTGACAACATTTAACAGAATGCTGTATTTTTCACTCCTCTGTCAAAATCTCACTGTAGAGTCCGTCTTGTTGGTCTGGATACTAGAATGTATTCAGCTTGACAAAGCACAATAAACTGTTTTGAAAGACAATGGTCAATCAGATGGTTGGTGTTAGCAACCCAGCACCTGCTTTAGCTTTTTCTACCTGCGACCGGATACTCACAAAAGCAAGTTACTGTGTCTCCCCACAAAAAAAAGGGGGGCGGGGGGTTTACAAGAAAGCTCTCAGGCCAATGATATCATAAAAGCCAAGGCCTATAGATTTAATTTTAGAGCAATTCTCAATTTGTGATATATTGAAGTGGTAAAACTCAAATCTTTTGATACTGAAAGGAAAAATAGTATCATATAGTATTGTGCCTCCTGTGGTGATGTTGTGCCTCTCTGAATATCACAGTATAAATAAGTGCCAACACTACATTCCTCAAAGCTGTCATGGGGGCAGTAGGTGATTTGTTGTTTTTTGTTGTAGCTGTCTGCACCATCTTTCAGACTATTGGATAAGATGCAATATTTTAGCTAAAAAACACTGTATTCAGGCAACACCTGTTGGTAAATTAGATAAGGGCTTTTGCCTTGCAAATGATCTTTTGATGAATGGTAATTTTAGACTTCAGTGTATATGTTGGCTGATGTAAGGGCAGATTTTCAATCAGTGCTAATTATTAAAATGTAAAATGGGGCTGATGCCTTTAAACCTGGTGTGGAAAGGTTGTTATATTTGACATTTACCTGGCAAAGCCTAACCTTTCAGGCAGCAATAGTGATTACATTTCCCCTGCTTCATTGATTATTTATGATGTGATTCAAACCTCAATTTTATGAATGGCTTTGAACATATACAGTGCATATGCTTCTCTTCAGTCCCTGCATCTTTTTTTCATTGTTTTGGGAATGACACTCAGTTAAACATGCAATATACTTTATACATGTTACAATAAAGTCCAACAACCAAAGTAAGCTTCTCTAAGATCTGATGAGGGCATGCAACATCTTGAAAGACATGTTTTCTTTAAAAAAAATCTCCATAAATACACCATTTATCATAGCCATATAATATAAAACAGAAAGAATTGTCAGATTTCCAACTTTCCGGTGGTGAACTAACCATGTGTGGCATATGCATTCATCAGAAAATATAAACAAATTTAAGCTTAAAATTTTGATATTTCCATAAATTCACTTTATTCTCAATGTCTCATTTAAAAAATCCCCAAAAATAAACACAAACACAAGACGGCATGGAGGGGTTGGGAGCTGAGACTCCTGCAAACCTTTGTTTTGATTGTTTCTCTGATAACTTATGAACCAGACATTCAGGAGGTTTTCACCAGCAGTGCATAACAAACGGAGTGGGATCAAAACTGGTAGAAACACCCATGAAGCAGTTTCACTTTAAAAATCCGTGATCCACCAATGCTCTTGGGTGGACACAGGAAGTCTCAAAGCTGAACTGCCTCACATTTGCTTGGCTTTTTGCTCTGATAACTTCAGATCCTTCTTAAGATCCATCTAAAAATGTGACTTAAAACTTGACAAAAGTCAATTTTTTGCTCCTGGCAGAAAACCTCAGCACAGACAGGCACATAGCGGATATGACGTCGTTGACAGGCGACCAAAAGGAACATTACCATGCTTAAAATCAGATTTCTCTGGTTTGAGAATTGCTGGACATTTGGGATGATGTAAGTACACAACTCAACTAAATACATAACATAAATTATAACTTTAAGAACAACAAGAATTAAAGGTGTATATATTTTTCATTATTTAAATTTGAAATTTAAAATAAAATAAATAAAATAATTTAAAGTAAAGGGAAAACATATGTTGGGATCAGACAATATTAAAAGGAAATTGTTTATTCCATCTGGTACAGTGTTGTATTTTTGTCTGCCACCAATAGCTTGGAGCATCAAGGTCTGAGGCTGGATCCTCACTAACTGTGGAGGACTGTGATAGGCTGTCAAGCAGGGCTAGAAAAGGCTCTGGCCATCTGGAGTGAAGGGTCCTGGTGTCCCCAGGGTTGCACTCAAGTTATGTTCACGTGCAGGTGGATACACAACTTTCTGACTGGTGTGTATGTGTGTAAATGGTCTTTATGGAGGCAAGGACAACACAGCAGGGATGAGGCAGACCTCGTCAAACCATCCTTGGCCTTGTAAAGGAGGTCAGCCGCCTGATTTGCATTCTCTTAGTCTCCAAAAGAATGTATGAGGGGCTGAGGAGATTTCCAGGGACTGAAGCTTGTGTAAAATTATGTAGAGAGACTGTTTGTGTTAAGAGGACGTTAACTCAGACGTCTTGAAAACAGGCATGGGAAAGTGAATTTATATCTATAAGAGTGGCTTCATGTTACTTTTCCATATAGTGGCAGTATCATTCATAATCTCTTCAAAGCTAAAAGAAATGAGCAATCTACCTATGCATCTGAGAAAGCATAGTTCTTAACAATCATTCAAAGGAGCAGATTGCATGTTGGGTCCTATCAAAATAGCCCTTTTTATTCATACCTCAAAGCTGTCTCATTCCTATATGACTGTCACAGTCTGCTCTGCCCCTCTCCTGCTCTGCTGCTCAGCCACACCCCTCATCAGCCTAACTGCTTTCACCTGCTGCTCTCACCTGCTCACCATCTCCAATCAAGTCAGTAGATATATGCAGCTTCACTCCACTCACTCTTTGCCAGATTGTCTTCGCTCTCATGCCTGACTCTCCAGCACTTGTTCCCGGACTGCTTACCTGGTATCGACCTGACTTGCCTCCGACCTTCGCAGTTCTGCAGCCCTCTGTGATGCTTTCCTCCATGGTCTGGCTGACTATATTAAGGATGGGCTGGTTTCCCATGACGTTCCGTCCACATTGGACGGGGTGATTGAGTTGGCCATGCAGATTGATCTCCATCTCCCGGCCCGCAGACAAGAGAAGCGGCAAGGGGTCCCTCTTCATCTGCCGTCTGTCGGTTCCCGAGGGGGCTCCACCAGTCCCTCATCCTCACCATGGCAACAGAAGGGGGTGTCTGAGCCAATGCAGCTGGGCCGCAACTCTCTCACTCCAGAGGAACGGGAACGTCGTCGCCAGTCTAACCTGTTCATGTACTGTGGGCAGGCTCGTCATTTTGTCTCCAAGTGCCCCAGTAACAGCCAAGGCTCACCAGTAACAGGGGGGATACTGGTGAGCCCAACAACTGTTAAACCTCCCCGCAACCAAAGACAGCTGCTCCAAGCCCGGCTCCTCCTTCCTGATGGCCCCCACACCCTGGCCACCCTAATAGACTCTGGGGCGGACGCCTGTATCATTGACGAGGGGCTGGTTCAGCAGCTGGGGCTCGAGCAGGTTCCTCTACCTCATACGGTTCCCGCTCGGGCTCTTGATGGCCACCATTTGGGCACAGTCACGCACCAGACCGTCCAGATTCCCATGATCCTGTCCGGCAACCACCATGAGACTGTTCAGTTTCACATTCTGGACTCACCTCGCCTGCCTCTCATCCTGGGTCATCCTTGGCTCCGTTGGCACAACCCCAACATTGACTGGGCGACGGGGACCATCTGAGAGTGGGGCAACTCCTGTCACCTGTCCTGCCTGAAGCAAGCTTCCTCGCCGCTTTAGACTCCTAGCTCCAGGGCCCCGCCTGACATCTCCGGGGTGCCCCCGGAATATCACGACTTCCGCCAAGTGTTCAGCAAAGCCAAGGCGACGTCTCTGCCTCTGCATCGGCCCTATGACATTGATCTCCTGCCTGGCACATCACCACCCAAGGGCCGTCTGTACTCCCTGTCCGCCCCTGAAAGGAAGGCTATGGAGACCTACATAAATTAATCCCTGGCTTCAGGCATCATCCGCCCCTCCTCATCTCCAGCCGGGGAGGGCTTCGTTTTTGTGGAGAAGAAAGACGCCTAGACCCTGCATCGACTACCGGGGTTTTAATGACATCACCATCAAGAACCAGTACCCTCTGCCTCTTATCTCGTCAGCTTTTGAACTGCTTCAGGGGTCCACCATTTTCACCAAGCTTGACCTTCGCAATGCCTACCATCTTGTTCGCATCAGAGAGGGGGATGAGTGGAAGACAGGGTTCAACACCCCCATGGGGCATTATGAATATCTCGTAATGCCTTTCGGACACACCAACACCCCTGCCGTCTTCCAAGCCCTGGTGAATTACGTGCTTAGGGACATGCTCAACCGCTTGGTCTTTGTCAATGACATCCTAATCATCTCGAAGACCCAGGAGGAACATGTTCATCATGTCCAGTCAGTGCTCCAGCGTCTCCTCGAGAACTCCCTGTTTGTAAAAGGCGAGAAGTGTGAGTTCCATGCTTCATCCGTCTCCTTCCTGGGTTACCTTGTGACACAAGGCAGTGTGCAGATGGAACCAGCAAAGGTCTCTGCCGTCACCCCCTGGCCTATTCCTGACTCCCGCAAACAACTGCAGTGCTTCCTGGGGTTCGCCAATTTCTACCGCTGCTTCATCTGCGACTACAGCTCTGTGGCTGCCCCTCTCACCACCCTCACCTCCTCCAAAGTGACCTTCCAGTGGACTTTGGCTGCTGATGAGGCCTTCCAGACCCTCAAGTCCAGGTTCACCTCAGTGCCCATCCTCCAGATGCCTTATTCTGAGGTGGACGCCTCTGATGTAGGGGTTCCGCCTGCATGGTCCGGAGGAGAGGTCCTGGATTCCTGCTCACCACGTCGTCGACCCTGACCTTATCTCCGACTTCCACCGTGATCACCCTGACCAGCCCTCCGATACCACCACCCCACCTAGGGGTCCCCGTCTGACGGTCCACGCCTCCTTCCTGCCTGTTCCCTCTGACATGGATCTCCCTGCGGAGGGGTCATCCGTCTCAAGGTCCGGATCCACACCCCGCCATACTCACCTGAATCCAGTTCTCTGCTGCCATCCTCGGGTTAGCCGTGTACCTGTTTTGATCTGCCAAATAAAGACTGTTTCCAGACTAAAGCCTGGTTCACTTGTGCTGCTATTGGGTTCTCTCCATACCCGTTACAATGACAACAGTTTTGCCATATTTGCATTAACAGAGCGAAAAAGTTCCACAATTCTTCCTGAGCTGCATTAACAGATGTCAAGACAGCCTCAACCCATGAAGAGCAGAGTACAGAGGAAGGGAACACACTGATTATGTATATGAGAGGGAAAAAGACACAGGTGTAACAGTGAAACAAAAGCTTTGGAGAAACAATAAAAGACAAGTACAAAATAAGAGGATGAAAGGCACCTCAGCTGTGATGGTGAGGAAGAGGCAATGCATTCATTGTACACCATGTCTGACAAACAAAGGTGATGTTCTGTTGTGTGGAACTCCTTTGCAAGATTAATAATCAAAACCACAAACTCTGAAAGCAATGTTTTGTCTGGTTTGCTTCACCGCAGGGTAACATTACAAATGTATACAACCATCACCACAAAATATAACACATGGAGCTATTGAGGCCACACAAACAAACAAAGCTTCCCGAACAACCTTTGAGCCAGAGTTGACCTGAGTGGAGCCCTTCTTCTCCCCTGCACATATTTGTTTGATTCATGAAACTCAACATCGTCTCCTCACACCACATATCTCACTTACCCATACACACACTATCTCAACAGAGTATACCACCAGAGCAGACCACTGTACCACCACATCTCATTGTAGTTTTCTTTACTTTGTGTTAACTATTATGCTTTTGTTAAAATAAATAGAATAAATAAATCAAATGTATCTATACATTTGCCCTCAACTTGTGTCTCCTGCTCCTGCCATGGCTCTAGAAACAGATCAAGACAAAGAATTTTTATTTAGAAATGGTTTCCTTAAGAACTGGGCGAGAAAATCATGACCTCATATCGTTTCATCCACAATCCTGCAACTGAACAAAAGATAGTAAGTGAATTTAATGGTGGCATTGACGATTATAACCATTCAAACAGCCACTGTCCGGGGGCATCAAGTAAATTTAAACATTTTTTGAAGTATTTCAGATGAAAATACTTGATATTCTGTAAACCACATCTCCAATCCCACCAAATTAATGGGCAATTTGCAAAAAACATACATGAAACTAAGTACATGCTTCACACTCATACACACAGAAACACACAACAAACACACACACTGTTGAACTTTGATAGCTGCATGCTGACCCAGATTGAAATATTGAATCTGGCCATTGACCTTGACTTGCTGAATGATGTGCCATAGGCCAGCACACATTAAAACACACAGACACTCAAAGAAAGATAGATACACAGGTCTATGACTAAAGAACTACAGTAACTACAGTGATTATAATAACTACAGTACCAAAGGATTATACTATAATTTTAGTTTTCATTACAGTCATTATTGCAAAGTTTGAAGTATGTTGACACTTCAAACCATTTGTTTTCTAAGAAAAAACTGATAGCCAGCCAACAAGTCTAAATTCCTGTAAAGGAGCAGTAAAACACCAAACATAATAAGTGATCATGAACACTGACCACGTGACCTGAATTAAGATGCTTTCAGGATGTGGAGCTATAGACAAACTCAATGAGAGAAGTCTGTGAAGGAAATAAACCCAAAAAGAATTTATAGAGCTTCAGGCTGACCTGAAGCAGTCTGGTGTGGTGGTTTCATACAGCACACACTAAACCAAGAAGGCTCCATGGGCAAAGGCCAAACAGGACACCACAACTCTGGTACTGGAGGCATTGACTGTATCAAAGAAATGATGAAATCAGAAGATTACTGTTCCTGACTAAAATCCTATTGAAAATCTTTGGAGAGAGCTGAAATCTGCCACTGCAAAAAGGACTCCTGCAAACCTAAAAGAGCTTGAACACATAGCAGTGGAAGAGAAACTATCTGCGGACAAGTGCAAGAAGCTTCTAGATGGTTGCAAGAAGTGGTCAAAGGCTCTCTTTGTAGTTAAAGGTTCTGCATGTAAATATCAGTAAAGATGCCAATAATTGTGTACGGGGTACTTTTTTTTTTCTTTTGTTCACTAACCTTGGACATTATATTAAATTATTCTGGTTGTACAAAATGTGTTCATTTGTACTTATTTCTAAACATATCCTGAATTATGTACCTGAAATGCCTGAAGTACCTG
Source organism: Seriola lalandi dorsalis (assembly GCF_002814215.2). NCBI lineage: Eukaryota > Metazoa > Chordata > Actinopteri > Carangiformes > Carangidae > Seriola > Seriola lalandi. The sequence goes on from NW_019524809.1 coordinate 263,796, forward strand.
TTTTCAATAATTTTGACCAGGAGATTAGAATGTCATCATCCGTTGAGGACAAGGGCTGAGTCAATGAGCACCAGGTTTCCGTGCAAGAGATCCTCCTGATCCTCCCTCCTTTTTTTCTTGTGTTGGATTTTTGATTTTTTGAGACTGAACAAGTCGACCGGATCACTCTGCCTTTCTTCTGGTGGTTTTACAGTTGTTTTAGGTTGTGCTTGGCTGAATGTTGCCTTGCTCGTAAGTCTGTCATTCAGCTGTTAGTTATTAAAATAATAATAAACTGACAATTAAAAAAAAAACATCAAAAGTCTCAAGCACTCATAACATCTCAAGCCGTCTGCTTCTTGTTCATTCTTCTTCACAGACAAATTACTCCACCTGTGTGCACCAATAGAAAAGAGATAATAAATGTCCACTTAACAATAAACTAAAGCTACTGCTCGGGATTCGTAACATTTTCCCTCTTATTCACACAACACAATCCCAGTGACCTGGGATTCCTTCCTGTTTGTACATTAGTCTGTGTGTTGTAAAACTGTCCCAGAAGTGATGTCAGCTGATGAACTGAGACAGAGAGGATATTATGAAATGATTTTCACACATTATGTAGTGATGAATAAACTGACTGTGACATCTAAATTAATGTATACCTCTGCCATCTACACTGTTGCCCAGAAAGTTGGAATAATTTTTGTTTTCAGACACAATCCTCTGTTTATTCCTACTTAAATGCATCAGTAATCACTTTTGACCAGGTGCAATGATTACATTATGTGTCCCAATTACCCAGGTGAAATGAAATAAATCACATTGTCACAATCATTTCATGGAAAGAGGAGTGAGTGCTTGCAAAGACCTCATTGTTTGCTCTGTCTGAGCTTAGTGTGAGATGTATGAATTAGTGAAACTTAAGGCTGGGATGAGAATAGATTGAGTTCATAGAGAGATTTCACCCTCCAATTTCTCTGCCTGAGAACAAAAAGAGGCACCAAAGTTGAGAAAATCTGAGAATTATTTTAGAGCTTGATAAGATCTCATTTGAAACTTACAATGAGACTAATTTGAGATTTTGTCTTTTATTCCTGTAGAAAAAAACTGAGGGGGAAATAAATTATAGTCTCATTTTGGTTTCTCTCAGATCTCATAGTTGTCTAGGAGAAATAAATGAAACACTTTTGAGATCTCTTTTCTGATTTTCTTCTCCTCTGGGCAGTCAGGCTCCATCTCATGATCTGAGAAGGTACGATAGCACTCTGTAAGTATTTATGGCTGCTGCTGTTTAATGGCTTCCATTTCCATTTTCTCTGTTTGAGAGCTAATCTCTTTTGTGGGATGATAACTCACAACAATTTATAATGAACTGTTCAATCCATGTCTTATTTTCAGTTGGGCCACAACAGCAGGGCCAGCCCTACAAGCTGGTAGTCTCGCCTCCATTGTGGCAAATAAACTACTTTCATTACATGTATCATTATCATTAAAGGAGGCAGAGGAATAACTAAACGTAACACACAGCGAGCAGACAGAGCAGGAGAGAGGGAGGGAGAGAGAGAAGTCATCAGTAATGATGCTTCGTACTTACTGCTATGACCAATTTCACACATCAAACTGAAAGAGTTAGACATAAAGACCTGCCTCAAATAAAAATCTGTTATGTTCTGTAGTTGAGGTAAATAAAGGCTTAACTGTTCCAGGATGGACGCTGTGCTCTTTGTGAGAGCCAAAATAAGAAAGAGTCTGTCTTGAGGAGCCCTGTTGGCTCACCTGGTGGAACATGTGCCATTTGGCCACCCAGGTTTCAGTCCAGCCTCTGGCCCTTTGCTGCTTTCTCTCACTAAGACTGAAATAAAAGCAAAAGCCTGAAAAAATAACTTACTACTCTGTCTCTTGTAACTTTCTCTCTGAGTGATCATTTTATAAATGAAATATAGCTTAAATCACAGCACAGTCTTTGTCTTTAATTAATGTGTTTGTTGATTTTATCAGATGACGTCGCACTTAAAAAAAAAATCAGGATTTGACCATAGGCGGTCCAGCTATATACTAGGTTTTTACTTAGTCTTGTTTTTATTCTTTGAGAGTTGTCACCACCTTTAACTCATGTTCACAAATGGGTTTTCCATCAGCAAAGAAGAAAAAAACAATTTTAGGGGAAACTGGCTCAAGTGTACAAAACTGACCTACTATAGAAACCCAGTAAGAACAAATCAGTTTGGAGGACCCCAAAGTGTGTCTGAGTGTCGGCGGCGAGAACCGGATCTTTTACAGAGATGGGAAGATGGGTCTGTGGGGTTATTTGCAGTGCATCATTATGTTCATTCTAGGTTTGATGACATAAATGGACTTTAAATACAACTCTGAGTGTTGCCACATCCAGAAACACTCGGATGACACAGCTATTGTGGCGTGTATTAGAAACGGGCAGGAAGAGGAGTACAGGGATCTGATGATGTCCTTCAGTGAATGGAGCGACAAGAACTGCATCCTTCTGAACACCTCCAAGACCAAGGAGATGGTCATGGACTTTTGGAGGTCTAGACCCACCCTTCAGCCAGTCAACATTCGAGGGAAGGACATTGAGGTTGTGCACACTTATAAATTCCTAGGTGTACACCTGGACAGTAAACTGGACTGGTCCCTGATCATGGATGCCATCTACCAAAAGGGGCAGAGCCAGCTCTTTTTCCTCAGGAAGCTGAGGTCCTTTTATGTCTGCAGCGAAATACTGCATGTTTTATCAGTCAGTGGTGGCCAGTGTACTTTTTTATGCTGCAGTCTGCTGGGGCAGCAGCATGTCCGCCATGAACACAAGGAGACTGGATAGGCTAGTTGAAAAGGCTGGGTCTGTGCTTGGCAGGAGTCTGGACTCACTCATGACTGTTGTGGAGAGATGCATGCAATGTAGGATGGAGGCCATTTTGGACAATACCAACCATCCTCTCCACAACATTCTGGCAGGACAGAGAAGCAGCTACAGGTGCAGCAAACGTCTCATCTCACTGCGCTGCAGAACAGAGAGGTTCAGGAGATCCTTTGTTCCCACTGCCATCAGGCTATACAACACCTCAGCACAATAATTTTTATTGTTTATATATTATTATATGTTTTTATTATTATTAACAATGAGCTAATGGACACATGAAATTCCCCAAGGGGATAAATAAAGTATCTATCTATCTATCTATCTATCTATCTATCTATCTATCTATCTATCTATCTATCTATGCTTCATTTACAAGTGGCTTGCATTTCATGACAAGAAAAACCCATTTTAACAGTCAGTGAAAGATAAACTGTGAAGTCCACCTCCACAACATTATGATTTTTTTTTCCCTTTCCCTAGCCCCCTAAAACCTCATCTGAGGTTACTAATGAGAGATAAGTGTGATGTCAGAGACCAGAGGTTTCTTGATATATATTCAATTTATGCAAGTTTTTTAAAACAACTACCCATCTATATTTTTATAAATGTTTTGTCATGAATTCCTCATTAATTTTAAACATGTCTATCACTGTATATATCAACATATTGACAGGCTTTGGGATAGATATATATTTATGTAACATGTTTAAAATATAAGCATACATACATGGACAAATATAGGACATATAGGCTATGTCAATATATGAAATTGTTCCATAGGTCTCATACATGTAATTCTTTACACCTTTTTATTTTATATGCACATATATTTCATATATGGAAATTCAATATGTACATACGGTATGTTGCATTTCTGTGTGTGTTTGCATGGCCACAAGAGGTTGTAGGTCAGGAAAATGTTAACACAAGTGGTTTTTAGTTTAATGATCAATGCTGTATTTTTTCAGCTGAGAACTGTCTCATTGGTTAAAATGAAATAGATAATATCTTTCAACTGCAGACTTTGAAATACAGTAACTCAATCCAGAAACTAAGAAGAGATGTCTTCTCACATTATTAAATCCGACGGAAGCTGAACAGACATTATTTTCTTTGTTAATAAATTAATGATCAATAAAGCTGAAAGTTATGTCTGAAGATAAAGCTTACATGGCCTTGTGTTCTGTTAAAATGCAATGTGTGTCACAATGGGCCTGCATTTCAAAGTGGCAGAGAGCTCAGGGCAAATATTTGAATCTTCACTTCTATCACATGGTACAGTCCTTTATACAATAAAAGCCAGGAACAGTGCGTCAATGTCACAAACAAGAAATTAATCCATGAAAAAAGCAGGAACATATATAAAGCCTACCCCCACATTTAAAATATGTCATCTATACATTCCCAGAGCATAAACCCTTCTGGCTTTTAAAATATATAATTTTGTCAAGTTAAAAGTTAGAGATTCAAAATGATGGAACTTTGCCTTATTGTCTGATGATGCTGACTTTATAATATTCAGCCAGTTTCAAGGACAATAGTCTAATAATCTTATGTTTTGGCCAAACAGTTTCACTACAGCCTTCTTTATCACTCTGAGTTGCTGGGAGCAAAGACATTTGATGTCATTCTGACAACAAAATAAACAGTCCTGCCATTAAAATTCATTTTTATATGCTTCATTACAAAATCACATGTAAAGATGAGTTGGAGAGGTATTACTTTAAATTTGACATTTGTTTACTGCATTTAAACAACAGTCTACAGTACAGACAGTTCAGTGTTTTAAGGGTTATTTCTATAACGTCATATCAAATTAAAACATTTTACTGACATACATTCAAATTTTATCGTGTTCAGCCTGGTCTTTGCTGCAGTCTGGGTTATATTTATATAAACTAATGAACTACTAACCCTGACCCTGGTTTGCTGTAGCATGAATCACTTCAAATTGTCTGCATTTTTAATGGTTCTACAAAAATAAGCCTGACATTTCTTGTGTACAGAAAAGCCGCACTACATATAAGTGGATATGATACTCAAATGAAAGCCTTTAGCTTCACCAGCGACCCGTACAATGCCATCATGAAGTGTATTTGTGCAGTATCTGAGTGAAAATGATTCTCCTATCCTCATTGTTGGTGGAACTGCTGTTATCCACATCCCCACTCACCCACAGTGGCTTGAAAAACCAATCTGAGCAAATCTGAGAGTTTTCAAGAAGCAATAAAAGCCTCCCAGTGTATGGATCAGAAGAGAGAAGAGGAATTATGACAACAGGGAATTGATCAGAAAAAGTGATCTCTTCCCCTCAGGATGAAAGTTTGTTCTAACAAAGTGAGCCGTTGATCTGACCTCTGCTACCCCTTGGCAGGCACAAACCAGGGACGGCTGCTGCAGCCTTCATTAAACTGCTATTTATCACTCACAGACTTCACCTTGCCTGATTGACAGAGAAATAATTGCTGCAAAAAAATGAATAAGGTTTTACAAGCTGATATTACCATGGGGAGAGGCTGACGATCAATAAACAATGCTGCAGTTAGACTGAATAATGTCTACCCTGAGTCACTCTCTCCAATGCGTGGTGCTTAATTTGGCCAGTGAAGGAGCGGTTACACTTCCTCAGGTCATTGAAAAAACTATAATTCTTGCCTCCCTGTTGCCTTCATAATTACACTAGCTGTATTAAAGCAATTTTTCATTCAAAAGTCCCAAGGCTGAGAGGAAACAAAAAGGCTGAAAACAGAATTCGTGGCCCTGGGCCTGTTCACAACTCCCTTACACACTCATCTCTCTGTGCATTTTAAATTTAGTTTCAATATTGATTTATCTCTCAGTTAGTCAGTGAATTATTCATTGACAAAATGTCAAGAATAATTAATATTCCATATCAAAAGTTACCAAAGGGTTTGAATTGCTAATAAAAGTTACAAAGAAAAAAATTTGAGTGAAAACTCTGATAATTTTATCCCAAAAACTCCAGGTATTATATAGAAAGGCTGAGCCTGATTTAAGAAACACAAAGCTTCTTCTTAAAAACCACTTACGCACTTTTTACGAAGACATTCACCAATGTTTTTTTTATTTGGGATTTGTTCTTAGGTAAGAACAGAATCTACACACACTCAAAATTACTCTTACATTTGAGTGCTGACATGTTTGACTAAAATAAGTAGTTATTGTGTTTTCTGTGGTTCTAGTTATACAACATTATATTATGCCAAAACCACGACAGCCGGCAAGAGAGAAATGCTATGGAATGGCATTTTAGTCAAAACTATATTAAAAAAAATTAAATAAATAAATAAAAAACATAAATAAATAAATACTGCTATGAAATAAATTCTCAAATAAATATAGGTTATAAATGTAGAAATATATAAATATATGTAAATATAAATATATAATTGAGTCAATAGATAAATAAATAGCTTTATAAATAAATAAATAATAATAAATAAATAGCTTTTTATTTTAAGATGATATTTTTATTAATTTCAGGGGACTTTTATTTCATAATTCCACATTTATTTATTTCCGGTGACTTTTAGTCTAAGTAACTAGTGACTAAATTTTCACTGCAAGTAGATCATTAACCCTTGAATATAGAAACGACTCACTGAAATTGATTGAGAAATATAAATGTTATAGAACTTTTTATCCACATAAACTGCAGCTCCTCTGTTTACTTATGCTTGTTTACAGGGCAGTCTTTCCCAGACCAATATGGCAGCAACGTTGATGTAAGATCCAGTGGCCACTGTGGCATCTACATATATATATATATATATATATATATATATATATGGTTTTATGCACAGAGATGATTTTGTCTGCATTTTTGATTTTATTTATAAAGTTGATAGTTAATAATTGCTTCATTTAATAGTTAACAGTGTAGAAGCAGACAGGAAACACAAAGCGCTCCCTTTAATTGGCTCTTCTGATGCGGAGGAGCAGCGGCATGACGTCACTGGAAGTGGGCGTAACCTTAAGTGGGCATAACTGTAAGTGGGCACAACCGTAAGTATTGCAACCTGCAGACTGATACCCTTGTGTGTACCAGATCTGAGTTGTCATAGTTACCATAATAAACATGTGACTGTACCGAGAGCGATAAGCCATAAATTAACCCAGATAAACCTGAAAGGTAGTTGTTTTTCATGTTTTTTGACATGTGTTATTCCACTCTTAAATGAACATTTACCAACAATAATAAACTGTAATTTAATTAATTTTGACTGTAAAATCTGCTCTGTGTTTTTACAGATTATTTCATGTAATTTTGTGTTATGGTTATTTACTGTAATTTGACGGTATCCGTTTTTTTTTTGTTTGTTTTTTTTACAGGTTCATTATTTTTTTCACAGTGTATGTGGTGTGACTGCCAGTGTTATTTCACTGATCACACACCTAAAAACAAATATTCTAATATATCAGCATATCATTATTACAGCTACTTAAACCTAAGTAACTGGTTTGAACAGGAAAAGTCAATCATTTGTTCAGCGCATCTTCAATCCCCTGTTGGTTCTTGGTCACAGTGAACATGCAGCACATTGTCTTTACTTACTGATAAAGTGATTACGCACATCTTTATCAACACAGTCTGTGCTTTTAGATATCTTTTAGTACAATCAGTGATGACTTTTCTTTAGCTGCCAAAAGCAGACAGTTAATTGCCAATATTGTGATTCCTTCACAAAACTAAAGCACCAGATAATAATTTTTAATCAATTAAAAAGGGTCATCAGAGAAGAGAAACACAGCACACATGCTGTAACTTAATGATAACTTTAAATATACTAACAATTTAAAGTTTTTCTCTGTAATTTTAGGGTAAATCTTATTAGTTTTTCATTTATTCGCACTTTTACATTCAAACTTTGTAATTCTGGATGCAAATGAAGCAAACTTTTTTTCATTACATCAAACATTCAAACTTCAAACAAAAAAAAGTTGGAAGCACTGGAATGTACTAATCTCAGCATGTACTGGAAGGAAAGCAGGAAAATGGTTTATCACACAACAACAACACACAATCACACACACAGGCGCACGCACACACTCACACACACACACACACACACACACATTCAAACCTATGGACAGTTTAGAGTCCTCAGTTAATTAAAAGTGCATGTCTTTGTACTACTAATCAGAGTCCCTGGAAGAAACACAAGGAGAACATGCAAGCAACACTGCAAGAAAGAACCAGGGTTGAAGCTGAACCCAGGCACTTCTTGCTGTTGTTTTCCTGCCTAGACTTTACTATGTGTATTTGTGCATGTGCCATATACAATAAAAGAAAACAGTACAAATTTGACAATGACCAATTCATTTGCTCTGGCCATCTGATTCCATCAGCTCAGGGAACCTTGTTCAATAAACTAGATCTTCGGTCAGTTCCCAAACACTAAAATATGGTGTTCTGTATACTGTACCATGTGTGTGTCTGCGTGTGTGTGTCTGTGTGCCTGTGTAAACCCATAGGTATCAATAAAACTATCATACATTATTCAATTTTTATTCATACCCTACAAAAACAATATTTGACCTAATTGGTCAAAATGAAATAGTCTATATAAAACTAAATACACACATTTCCTTCTTTTAAAACAAATCATATTTTCCTATTGTTGCTATGTCACAACGATGAAACAAATGCTATTGGCTGTCTTATCGTGAGCATTTTAGCATGATTGGTTGATCTGACTGTCATCAAGGCAACTGGCCAATGACAACTGTGTGATAAGTGAATTTATATCTTGCAAAAATATCAAGAAAGCATTTACTCTATTATTTTTGTGACGTTGTTTGTGTTCATGTTGCTTATGTCGGATAAAATAATGCTATAGAAAGATAAACAAATGTCATTAAATATGTATGTTTATACTGCTTCGTTAACGTGTGTTAAAGTGAAAATCAAACCACGATTAGCCATCATAGCATTTTTTTCAATGTAGAAGTAGCTAATTTTACTGTGTGTTGCTAGTATGTGTTCATGTTGTCAGATGGTTTAAAGCTTCAACGAACTCGGCATGAGAGGTAAATGAGTGAAGTTAATGAGTAAAGTGACTGAGAAAACTGTCTTGTACACACTTGTAAACTTAGACAGAGAACCAGGAAACACACTGAGGAGCAGAAGTCTCCCGCGCAGCTGTCGCTTGGTCTGCACTCTTGTCTCCAGCCTACAACTCATGGTTCCCATCGTCAGGCATCACCTAGTTCCTCATTGTTCACCCATGTTACAGATGACAACTAAGGGATTTGTGAATAAACATGCTATTTTGTTTGTAGCTCCAGTTAGCGAGCGGAGCTGTGTGTCGACGGCACGATGGCATGACAGCAGACATCGCTGAAGTTGTAATAAACATCACAATCCAATATTCTGAAGCTACAAAAACACAACACTCTTATGTACAAGTTAATTTGTTGGTCTGAGATACACACACCCAGCAAGGGAGAGAGAGTGAAACCAGAGCTAACGGCAAAAGTAACTAATCAGTAGTAACTTAGCTAAAGTAACAGTCAGTTGAAAAGCATGTAAACAAATGTTGAATCAGTAAAAATTTGCTATAAGCAGCAGAGAGATGTGGGTGCTAGAGCAGGACTGGTAAGTTTAAATGTACAGCAGGTAGTTAGTCAGTGTAAGGAAGAAAACAACAACATTAACTGTGTTCAGATAGAGCAGCAATAAACTCTACCGGTGACAGAAACTCCAGAGAGAGGCGATGACACACTACACTGATGTCAGCATGTAAACGGTCACTCACTGCTGTTAATGAAAGGTAATATACTCTGAGTAAACATGTTATTGCGCTACATTTTAAAAGGGGAAGAGGAGGGTTAAAACGTCTTATATGGTGATTATAATAATAATATATGATAAAAGTATTAAACAACGTCTTTAGGCTGCCAGGGAGCCAGTATCAGCACCAAAAGCACTCAATTAATTCCAATCAGGCTCTTTGCAGCCTGTGCATACAGTTGATAATTATTAATGTAAACTCAATTGATCATTTATTAGGAACATCTAGCTAAAACTGATATAGTCTAATACAACAGCCCTGCAATAAATCGTCCTTCATGAAGATTATACTGTTTATACAGAGGTGTTTCTGTTATTTAGCCTATCTTTGTTGATAAAATAACATGGACAAAATAATAGAAAATAATAGAAACTTGGAAGCCATGGCGAGTGTCTTGATGTAGCAGTAGCTTTGCGTTGGTATCAGTTCCAAATATTTCTGTTTCTTTGAGTACTAATAATCGGAATCAGCCCTGAAAAAAAACATATTGGTTGGTCCCTATTGCTGTTAATCAATGTAGGCTAATTCTGCCCTTGATTAATTAATGTGTTATTCAGTTAATACCAAGCAATACACCATGAATGAATGAATCCAAGTTCATGTTAAGTGCTCTTCTATACAGTACATAATATATACAGTTCATCATACTATTTGCCTTTTTAAAAAAAAATCCTAATAAGTACCATACTGCTCTGATCATAAGTACTATCTTTATCTCTAATGTGGTATTCCTTAACTAATTAAGTACAATAAAGTAATTTGATAAACATGAACGACTCTGTCTCTTTCTAGTCTGCTGAGATCAAGAACTGCCGGGCGATATGCTGTGATGCATTGTGGGGTTTTTAGTATCGACAACTTCAGGCCTTCCTTCAGCCTTGCAGGTAGCACTCTTCCAAACACACATATTTACACCTGATATAAACAGATTGATTTTACTCTCTGGTGTTAAATATCTTTGGTTTGATCTGAAGTTAATGTAAACATTGATGTGTGTAGGGTATATGGCAGTCACTGTATTATAACTCTCCCCAAGAAGTGTGCAGTTACTGATCTCAACAGCATGGAAGTTATTAATAAGAAGCATGTCAAATATTCAAAGTTATTCAAAGAGTTATTCAAAGAGATATAACTGAATATTCTTTGGTGTGTCCAACTGCATTTAACAGGCCAAGGACCCACAGCAGTACATCACCTGTAAGTTCATGATAATGCTGAAGAACCAGGAGTGACAATATATCACCAGATGGTGGGGTACACAATTAAGTGTTTCTGGTTTAAAAGCACCGTCCTACAGCATTTAAGAAATGGAAGGTCTTTAGTTTGATTTTAAAAGAACACATTGATGGGGCAAGTATCAGATCAGCAGGTAAACTTGTTAGTAACTAGTTTAAGTAACATTTGTTTAAGCTTTATTAAAGTAATGCTAAAAAAAAAAAAAAAAAAATTAAACTTTTTAGGACTTTACAGTGAATCTTAGTGTCTCTTGTTACTTTAATTTTACGGTTTTTGTTTGTCAGCCACTGCTGCCAGTCATTTGACCGTTTTTTATGCTTCTTCTTTTTTACAGTGTATATGCTTCATTATTCATTGTATGTGTAGCTTAAATCAGAATCTTCCACTTATGATACATGATTATTAACAGAGACAAATTAACACCAGATCACAGAAACACCACAACAAGTACATGGAATTTGATGGCAAGCAAATGGGCCACAAACACACATTATTTTAACAAAGTGTGGGTATGACAAAAAAAAAAAAGGCAATAACCCGACAGAAAAAGAAAGCCATCTTCTTCAGGCAACAGATTCAAGACAACACCAAAACAAAGTCCATGCAACACTGAGGGGACATCAAACCTCTGGGCCAGGGACCCAGAAATAAAGGAAGGGTTCTAAGTAACAGCAGAAAATAGAAACTGAGATTTTAACTCCTCAGAGGTAAAATAAAAATAAAATAAAATAAAACTTGCCATGTAGTTTGCTGTGGTCACACTCGGGTATGCAAGATCAAAACGGGTAACCAGTGCAGGCTGCAGGTAAGAAATGAAAGACAAGATCACTAGCCAGTATAGAGAGAGACAGAGAGACCCAAGCAATGTATCAGGATGAAAAAGCATTAATAATGGTTACCCAGTCACATGTTGAGTGGAGGGGGAAAGGAAAATGTTCAAACAGGTTAAGATTGATGAGGATGGGGGTAGTGGATCACACTGGCTTCCTGAATTATTTCAGTTAGTGAGGAAGAACCTCATTAGTTTTGTTGGAGCTTGTCACCTCACAGACTGACTGCACATGTGCAAAATAACATGATCATTTTTGCACTACTGAGACTGAAACTAGACTTCTAAAGCAAAATAAAGGTTAACAAAACAGCATAGCATTTGTGACAACAAACAGATGTCAACAGTGGCTATCAACTTCGCTACTACTACAAAATATCACTCCTCTGCAGCATACCTGTCCCCACCTGCTAATTTAGCTTTTCCTCACTGCTGTGTACTACATTACATAAACAATGATCACACTAACCACACATGAAGATCAACCAGTTTCTTACCTACATTTTACAATGTATGACAATGGGTCAGATGTCATTGATAAATCTGCCGGATGACATCACAGCACCAGATATAACTTTAAGCTACACACAAAGATAAAGCACTTGGAGCTTATGGCAATAGACGACTGTGATAGTTTCTAACATGTAAACAGGAAATGGTGAGGATTAAAGGATGTGGTCTTATATTCAAAGACTAAAGCATTAACATCATCATCTAGTAACCACACTACAAAGAAAGCACCACGCTCAATCACATTTGATCACATTAAATTTCTGCTACTATAGTCAAAGGTCTCCATTGATTCAAGTCAAGGAAAAGCAGTCAAACAAATGCATTCTAATATCATTTAATACACAATGATTTATTTTGATTAGAATCTAATTTAAAGGTCAAAAACTGTTCTTCAACAGCAGATGCTTTGAACACTCACATTAGAAAGATTTATTTTTCTGTATCTGCCACATCAGATCAGATCTATGACAAGGTTGTTTATGACATTACTAAATATATTATATATATTTTTTTAAAACCATCACTACATTTCACAGTAAATAATGTCAAACTACACAGGATGAGAATATTAAATTTACAATACCTATAAAATTTAAACTAAAATCATTCTGCAGGTGCACCTCATTGTTCTGCCTGTGAGGTAAAACACAGAAAACATGCAGCCAATTCATTCTCCATTCACTGAAATAACAAATGGTTTGCCAAGGATTTCAAACATTGCCTGAAATTAACTGCAGACACAGAGAACCTCTCTTCACCTCCAACATCGCCCTCTGCTGGTTCAGACCTTAGCAGAAACACAATCAACCAACAAACTGCATCTGCCAATGGAACTTTCTTTGATCTTTAACACAATCGCCACATTGACCTGGGTTATTTCACACTGTGAAAGTGAACTCCAGAGACATCAGAGAGTGGAGTCCAGGTCAGGGCACATACTAGCACTTCATGAATGAATGTGTGCAAAGAATGGTAAAGGTAGAGACAAGGAAGGACATGAAGGCAGCAATTTTGTCATTTCCTTCTCCAATGATGTATACAAGAAAAACAAACTGACAGCAAGATTTCTACCAACAATCAGAGTAATACAACAAAAAAAGGAAAAGGAAAAGCAAAAGAAAGAGGAAAGAATAATTCAGATCTAGCCTTCAGATATTGTATCAAAACTTATTCTCTGAAAACTCTCCTGAATTCAACCACAGTCCACTGTCTACTCACCCATCAATGCTAAACACACAAAGGGAATGATATGTGTTCTATAATTTCTCTAAGTGTTGTGTATTTCCTCCTTGTTCTCTTTATTACCCAATCATCAGTTGTGTTACAAACACTAAAAGTTGCTGTTAAGCACTCTCCCTATATATGCTTCACAAAACACAAAAAGCAATATGAACTTGTATTAAACGTATTATAAAAACACTGAGCATTTTGGGTCACATCTAAGACAAAAAAAAGACAAACGGAGGGGTGAGTGGCTATGTTGGCAAACGTTCATAGCGCTGAACTGGGATGGAGGTTGGAGGGTCATGGTTTCTATAATGGGAAAGAGGTTATAGTGCTGACCTTGAGAGGAGAGATGTGGGAATGGGACACGTAGCCATGCACATTTTCAATCTCAGACAGGTTCTTCTCGGACACGTGCACGAGCTCGGGGGAGCACACTTCGTTGGGAAGCTGTGGGAATCCCTGGTCAAGAGGCGGCGAGTCTTCTTCGTGGTAGTGGTACTGCTGCGAGTGGAGAGGCAGAGAGAGAGAAAAAACGGTGAACATGAGAGAGAAAGAAACGCACAAGTGATGAGATCTAAATCCTATAAGTATGTTATTGTTCTCACAACAGGACTAAACTGTTTACATCATGGTGGTATTGTTTTTTTCTTTCTTTTAAAGACAGATTGTTGCAACAAAATGACTTGTTAAATGACCTTAACAAAAGTTGTGATTTTGAATTTTGATTGTGAATTTCAAGCTAAATATTTTACAAGCTTGGTCTTTATGGACTCTATGAAAAACTAAGTTTCATTTCAAATGAACATTTCAGACTTTGAAGGAAGCATTTTTTGACCCCAGCATCAGACGTAATGCAATCCAATACAACAACACCTGAGATTAGGGTCTCGAAAATGAGCGTGGAGTTACATTAACATTCTGATACAATGGCGACAGAATTTTCCTGATACACTATAACCTTTACAAAGGTTTATTACAAGGCTGTAGATACAGATTATATTGTAACTGATGATGTTGATGAATGATGTTGTGCCTTCCTCTGTTCAATGAAATTTATTTCAAGTTAGTAGAGATATTTTTTGTATAATGTACATAAACAGTACATATGAAATGTATGTTAAAGAAACTTTACTACCTATTCCAATCCAGTAAAAGAACCTGACAATTTCATTTGTGATTTTTTGAATATGTATAATGACCCCTTTTACTACCAAACAGATTCATATTACACACAATGGATCCTGGGTTTCCATGCAAACGTAGTGTTGACATGAATAATGAACAATATAAGTATAGTGATAATAGAGTCAACAATGGCTCTAAAGTGTGAGGTGACCAAGTGAATTATATGCTTCCCATTACAGTGCATCAACATGATGAAATCTCCACTTATCTTTGAACAGATCAAACATTTCACATATAAAACACTGACACAAATGCAAATGTTGATATATGGTTAATCCGGATGATACTGTATCCAGTTTGGATGGGGTGAAATAAAACTACCCTCCTCCTCCACTCTCTCACCAAGGGAGCGTTCATCAAGGCAGGGTTCATGCATGGTGGGGGCTGGCCGTTGTGGGGTGACCCCTGTACTGCTGGTGGCCTGTTCTGGAGAGAGCAACAGGACCATATGTGACCACCAAGAGCAAACACAACAGGTGTGACTGAAAAAATTAAGTCCATTAACGATCAGTCATGTCCACAATCCCAAGTATACAACCAGCACAGCCACACAGAAGCAAACACATCACCAAGGAGGCTGAGATGTATTGTTACATACAGGTATCTGTACACCTGTACACACATCAGTACATGCAGGACGGACATGGTTAGAGTGCTTACAAACTGAAACAGATACACACACACACACACACACACACACACACACACACACACACACACACACAGGTAGTAACATATGAACAGAGACAATGAAGCAATCATAATATCATCCAATGACATGGTCACATACTCAAATAAGATTAAATTATCGGCTGGTAGATCTGTGAGACAGAATGAACTAAAGCGTGACACAGTTCTTAAAAAAATAGAGAAATACATATCATATCTTAATGTAAAATTTTAACTAAATAGAAGGATTATTACAGTTACACGGACATGGCTGTGTCACTTTAAGTCAGACTCACAACCTTAAATTGCTACTAATGGCAATGTGACTTTGGAGAGGGACCTTGGCAAATATTCCCCAAATGATCGAGCAAAAGAAGAAGAGTCACTCTTTACACAATGAGGATGACTGGGAGAACTGGGAGAACAATGGGTTACACAAATAGAAGTGATCGTCAATTAGAGAGTATGGCTCGCAGCATCTCTGAAAATTTGTCATTTTATGTTCATGAGAGTATTTTGTCATTTGTCACAAACAGGAACCGCAGCCTGTGACCGTGCACAGGAGAAGAGGGTATAACCTGTACTACGAGGCAGGTTATCAAGTGGCTCAGTTATCCCTGGGGTTCCGGTTACATGCACGTTCATGTGAAAGAGGCGGAGTTAATTATAAGCAACATCGTCTGAACCATGAATGAAGTACTTAATATGATATGAGAAGACACGCTGATACCTGCCTGTAAATTCAGTTATAGCAATGTCGAAAAGTGATATTTAACAAGGTGAAATATAACTATTGATCACTTTTATTACCAGTACGTTTGAGTATTTTCTTCATTTTGGCTGATGACGAACAAACTGTTATGAGTATGTGATGCAGATTAAACAGTTAAAGTTAATGTCAGGCTGTTTCTGCAGCAGAGAGGAGAGATAGAAAAGAGGAGAGAAGCGTAGCGTTGACAGATGAACAAAAGAAGGCTGGAGCTAAGAACAAACGCAGTTTACTTCAGCAGATAATGGCATTACAAAACTTCACTTTCAGTAGCAGCACCGCATAGTACATTAAGAAGTCACCATCTTGATTGTCTCACTCTGTATATACAGCATTTCAACTAGTACCTGTTTAATGACAGTGCCACCTAGTGGTATAAAGTAGAAATCATAAATGACTTAAAACTTCTCCTCTCTGTAAAAGATTACACTCTCACATAAAGTAATTGCGAGCAGTTAAGGCAATCATAAGTAAAATCCTGTAGACTGTAGACTAAGTAACTAAACACAAATATACCTAAATATTCTTGAGGTAGCATTAGTACAGGAAAATGGAAATAAGGTTGCTTCACAGTTTTACAGTTTGGTGCGTATTTTTCTGCCATAAAGGATTTCATATGGTGAGGTGGAAGTTACAGCGTGTGGCGTTGCACAGTACACCTGAAGCCAGTAGGCTACATTACAGTTTCTGTCCATGGCTGTGACTGTTGGATTGCAGTTTGAATGCAACTTCTGAGGGCACCATTAGCAGCTGGATAGTAAACTGATGTTCTGCTATGAGAGATACCTTGGTTGTACAGGAACGAGGCAAAAGCTGCAGAAGTGAACTGTGGACCATTGTCCGTGACGATGTCCTCTGGGTTACCATGATGACTGAAGACAGGTCAGGAAGTGAATAACATCCACAGTGGTGGAAGTATGTGAAAAGGCAAGCTCAGGCAGGGTGGGACAGCTGTGTCAAAGGGTCCAACAATATCAAGTCCAAGTTTCTTCCATGGCCCATAAGGCAATGTGACAGATTACAGAGGAGCAGGGTGAGTACAGGAGGGTGCTTGCAGGTGACTATCATGTGAAAGCGTGATCAGTGTGTGCCGTAGGAGAGTGGTACAATGAGCCTTGAGCCTCTGAGGATGTAGTTCCTTGACTGAGAGCTCATCTCTGATCTTGTAATATGGAGCCAGTCCATCACTCACTGATTTAATGGAGGAAGGCCAACCACTTTCTATTTGTGAGCGTAGGAGGAGAGGAGCAGTTGAAATCAAAGTCAGCCACAGGAAGGGAGCTGAGAGTAGCAGAAATCTGTGCCACCACTTCAGGTTCTGCATGTAGGGTGGAGTCAGACTGCAGGCAAGGGAAGGTGTGAGAGGCAATCAGACGTATAGTTCTGGGAACCTGGTCAGTAGATATCGTAATCGAAGCAGAGCAAGCGTGCAGAACAGCGAGCAACACGCATTCCAATTTACAGGTGGGAGCTGTGGTGTGTCACTAAAGTACTGTTCATACATGCAGAGTGGCAAAATTGACACTGCAGAGCCTGTATCAACAACCAGTTCATGCTTGTTGACAAGAGAAGCATGTGTATGGATATTAATTCTGCACTTAAGTGTCTCTGGTGCATGGCAAGGGTCTTTTAAATATAGCACAGTCAGTTAGGTAGCTGTATCTCACCTACATCACTGGTCTTGGATGAGTGACAAACACGGGCAAAATGTCCAACTTAATGGCACAACCTACAGGTTGCCTTGGCTGCAGGGCACTGAGGGGAATTGCCAGATGTTTGTCAGAACCACACCTGAAACAACTATGAGACTGGGATGTAGCAGTGACATTGGGAGGCTTATTTGGGCGAGTGTGCTGTTTGTATTTCATTTTAGGTGCATGTGGGCGGGATTGTACAGCTTGAACTGGAACACTGCCATCTGTCGCAAATGCTTTGGCTTGTTGAACAGCAGACTCCACTTGTGTTGCAATTGTTATGGCTTTGTCCAGTGTCAGATATGGTTCGAGCAAAATCCTTTCCCTGATTCTGGAGTTGGTCACATGTTCAATTAGTAGATCACAGATCATTTCATTGGTTTTATCATCAAATCCGCATTTTGAAGTGTTAAGCCAAGAGTTAAAGACATTTAGTAGCTTGGCTCATTTGTAGCAGTGTTTTATACAGCTAAAAAATGTTGATTTTTGTATTATGCATGAGAGCTAAATTCTGCTCTTTAGGCTGCTAGTCTGCTGCTCCGCTATCCATTAGCCTCCCTGCTAATGTTCGCTGATGCATGGATTTTGAGGCTCGAACCAATTACCAGAGAGTGCACCGTATAACCGGCAAAGCACAGCCGCACCTCTGGCCCCGAGGGAGACCAACCGTTTCTTTCTTCACTGCCACTAGGACAGAGGAGGACTTTTCTTCCCTGATACTGGGGCTGAGTGTTGACCATCGTCACACAAGTGAGGAGACAGTGAACGTATGTGAGTAATTCACTGTTGCATTGTTCCTGTGAGTAAAGACACTTTCAGTACCTCACCCAAGCTGTGATCTGAGGCCTGTACTACAAAGCAGGATTTGAGGTTATCGAGGTAACTTCAGGTTTAACTCTGGGTTTTCAGTCCTATAATGGTGGTTCACTTGTTACCGGGGTAAATCACCATGGGAACTTACGCTGAGCTCTGTGTCCACTCTGGTTTTAAAACAAAGCTTCTTAAAAAAAAAAAAAAAAAAAAAAGTTTATCTCGCTAAATAAGTTGCCTATATAATAACTATTATAGCTTAATTGTAATTGAACGAATATTGTCCGACAGTATTCCTGAAAATGTCGATGCTTTTGGTCTCTTCTTCATCACTGTAGCTCAGAATAACATGAGTAGACTCTGTGACCACAACTGGGAATAAAAACTAAACCTCTTATGTGTTTGATTAGAACAATTAGTCACACACTGTTAATTATTTCCATGATTACAAATGAACATTTCAGTCAGACTGACTCATCAGACATAAACTACTTCTCTCCTTTTTTCTTTGGCCCCTTTCTGCAGCAGAAACAGTCTGACATTAACTTTAACTGTTTTATCTGCATCTCATGTTCAAAACAGTTTGAGGTTGTTGTTCATCATCAGACAAAAGAGTGGAAAATACTCAAATGTAATGATAATTCATGCACTTATTTACAATATATCTTAAATATGACTTTAATAGAAATTACATTTAGACATGGAAATAATGTTTATTCCAGTCATTTGATCATATTTTATACATTTCACCTTGTTGAATGTCACTTTTGGGCAATACTATAACCGAACTTACCTGCAAGCATCAGCGTTTCTCCTGATATCATATTAAGTACTTCATTCATGGTTCTGTCGATGTTGCTTGTAATTAACAACTCCGCCTCTTTCACATGAACACGCTTGTAACCGGATGGGTAAACCCAGGGTTAACTGTGCCCACTGATAACCTGCTTCGTAGTACAGGATATCAGGATGGTCAATGTTAGGTTCAGTCAAGCCAGATAACTAAAAGTTATCCTGGGTATGTTGAATTTGCTTCGTAGTAAAGGCCTCAGGCCTGCAAGGGGGTTATTTATTTTTGTTAATTTGCAGTTTTTGTTTTCTTTCTAGGCCCACAACAGTAAAAACACTATTTTGATGTTGTTGATTCATGCACTGATTTATTAAGAGTTTTTCCAGGTATTTGTGGTTAATTCATTTGTATTTCCTGAATTTCGTATTACCTGCCTGTTTAAAGATTAATTTTCATCAGTACGATTTAAAGGTGCCATTTGTGACCTTAAGTTTATTTATTGGGTACTCACCTGTTTTTTCCTTTTAAATGGCCTTTGTAGCTAAAGGGCTGCTGCGTCTATTTTGGGTGAGCTAAAGCAAAAAACACCTTAAATGAAAACTGGAACTTATTTATTTTTATTCCATTTAAGCATTTTGATAAATAAATAATATAATTTCATATAACTTTAATTAATTTTCCTCCTTGTCAGTTTAGTAAATAGCAACCATTGAGAGCATTCCATGGTAACTGATACTGAGAATGCGCTACACAAACAACTGTTGATTCATTTATTAATTTCTATGAAATGACTCCTCCATGCAAAAATGTAAGAATTCACACTGAAAAACTCTCAGCGTTGACACAGATTCAGTCTTTGTCAAGATGAATTAAAAAAAAAAAAAAAAAAACCTGTGTGTGCAGCTGTGTGTCTGCAGTGTACATTGGCTCAATATGTTTGTGCCTGTGTGCTTTGTGCTCACAGGTAGGAGTTTCATTCAAGCTATTGAATCAGTTTTTCAATACACTCTGTAATTACTTTCTTCCAACAGGATTAATCAGTAGATGGCAGGAGACGTGTTGCGGGGTTAGCCTGACAATGCGGGGCCTGGATGCGGCAGATGGGCCTATTCTTTTATCAATAGGTCCGTTTCTATCGCCTCTAGCTGTTAAGCTACTGATTGCCAGGAGAGTTTGTAGAAACATGTGATGCTGAGTAGCAGACGGTGCTTCCCTCAGTTCTGGCTCTGTTGCACAGATCGGTGTTCAACAATAAATGATCATATCTGCAGAGAGTGAGGCTATTAAAGAACTTAAATCCAATCAGGATATCATAATAAAACAAGCTGATAGAGGAGGGGCCACTCTATTACTAAATACAACAGATTGTGTTACTGGAGCTGGGAGACAATAAAGCAATAAGACAGTCTAGGAATTGTAAATTCTAATTCTAATCCAGTTTATGAAAGACAGAGACAACATATCGAACAGGTCATTAGGCTATGTTTGAACTGGATAACTAATTGTGTTATCCTGTGAAATTAACACTGTCTATTAGTGTTACAGACGGGCAGGACTAATAATGTTTGCTGCCTAGCTCCAACATTAACGTGAGTCGTTTTATTATTAGCCATAGCCGCTAGCCACTAGCTTAATGATAACTTATTAGACAGTTAATGTGGTTATAGGCTAATTGCTAATAGTTAAACAGCTCGCGTTAACGTGTGCTGCCGGCCAGGTAAAAAAATGATTGTCAGCATTCCTGACGGAAAGTTTGTGCGATTGAAACTATATAGCACCAAAGCGTCCGATTATGAGTCCTAGTCCGAGGCTATGATAACAAAACTTTCAAGAATGCCATAAAGTTACAGCAGTTACTACACCGTTCCCAGAAATCACCAGAATCTCCTTTATACCAAAATATGCCAAAATCTCTGGGGAGATTAAAAACATTGGAAAAAAAAAAAAAAAAACACAGGGAGGTTTTGAGATGTTTGCTTCCTCAACTCAGTTTTGCTAAAAAAGAGAAAAATATTTTGGTGATTTGCTGGTTCAGTCCATATACAGAACCCATTAAAAAAACAGTTGGTTCAGTGTAGTCATTGCACACATTATTCAAATACTTTCAACCCTAAAGTTTTTTACCATCCACACAAAGGTGAAGTATGAGATCAAATAAATCAATAGAATGCATACATGGTATCTACAAGCTTAAATTCCCATGTGGCCAAAATAAATAACACCCACACTGACAATAGCTGAGCATAAAGGAGCTATTAGAAAATGTAGACTGTACCACTGCCAGACACTACATGGACAAAAACATGGGTCAACTTCCACTCTCAAAGTTGTAGGTTCGGAAAGAGTTCTACCCAATCCAAGAGGAGGTGACATCAAAAAGCTACTGAAAACAGGCATACTGGATCCATATGTAACATAAGTATTCTAAACATAGCTACAACAACACAAACACACACAGAGACACACACACACACGCAGGCAGTATATCATGCACTAACTTATTCTCAGCCATCCTCTCAAGAGACAAGGAAATGAGGAGGCCAGAAGCTGTGTCTGTCTGCTGCAGGGCTGTATAGCCAGTTCCCACACACAAATGTTGTTTCCGCTGGGTTTTGCTACAGGCGGATTGAGGCAGGTGTCTGCTAATTCTACTGCTATTTGCCTTACCATAGCAAATTTAATGGATGAGAGGAGAGGATCCAAACATAGAAACTACAAGCACACCATATCTGAAATTATACTCTTCTTACTAGGGATGGGTACCGAAACCCGGTATTGTCTCTCTCTCTCTCTCTGTTAGGGACGGGGGCAGCTTTGTGTCATACGCCGGAGCACATTGCAGCACAGAAACGCAGACTTTCTCACTGACACCTCTGTGTGTCACTTATCTCCAAATGGAATCATAAAAATTAGGGTGTGGTGTACCGGCAATAACACGCTTATAGCTATGCAATACAGTGTGATGCTGCCTACTGATGTACCAATCTACTATATAAATAATAAAATAACAATAATAACAGATTATTATGAATACTTTATTAATTATTATTATTATTATTATAACTTTACATCTCTGTGGAACTTGCATTGTGCTCCTTTCCTCTCTCACTCTCTCTGGCTACGTCCAAACTGTGTTATAAATCGAAAACGGTCTCAGTTCAGATGAGTGTTATAGCTCTGAATCAAAAATGATCTCCGTCCATATGACACCTGAAAATGCTAATCAAATGACCGTTCAGGTACATGGGGCATGTGCGAGCTGGTGGAAACAGGAAGCAGAAACACCACAAACGAGGAACATGAAAGACAGTTGTAGCCTTAAAATGCAGAATTGAACACATCAACAGCTGCAAGCAAAGACAACAAGGTCAGTAACGCTTGTGATTCGTTGTCTGTGTTGCTTTCACCAGTAGTAGTCGAGCCTGATAAGACTACGGCTGGGGCGACACGTAGATGTGATCGGCGTAATCGATTACGTAAATACTTTGATTTACATAACGTGTGTCGACGTGTCACAAGGAGGAAGTAAGATGGCTGCACCTTGTCAGAGCATGGATTCCACTGAAGAGTAAGCTGAAGCGGAAGAACCTCGCCCACAGTCATCTAACGTGTAGGAGTAATGTTGGCAGTTGGTCTTAGACCATACTATGTACCGAGGGAGTTCTCACACGTTGTTGCCCTTGTTGTTTCATTCAACAACAAGCAGAGCCTGCAGTCGCGTGTGACGTCATTGGCGAGACTAACTTCTGTATGGACACTGTAATAACAGCAAGGAATGTACACTGCTTTCCAAACAACAAACCCTGGATCACCAGTAACATCAAGATCCCCCTCAACCAGAAAAAAGAGGCCTTCAGGGATGGAGACAGGGAGAAGCTCAGGTGTTTGCAACATGAGCTGAAGAGGAGATTAAAGCAGGCGAAGGACAACTACAAAAAGTAGAGAGGAAGCTGCAGCACAACAACACCAGAGAGGTGTTGAAGGGGATGAGGACCATCACTGGCTATAAAGAGAAGAACAGCCAGGCAACATAAGGTGACAAGGACAAGGTCAATGAGTTCAACCTGTTCTACAACAGGTTTGACACAGCCTCACCTGTTCTCTCGCCCACTGCTTCAGCTGCAGCTTCTCTTACTGCATCTCCTTCACAACCTGACACTGCAGCTGCAACTCCCTTCACACCGGGGTCAAGTTTCCTGTCCTTTACAATGGAAGAGGTGAGGGCGGAGCTCAAGAGGCTACATCCTATAAAGGCAACAGGCTCGGATGGTGTGTGTCCGAGGCTGTTAAAGGACTGTGCAGCCCAGCTGGCTGAGTCTCTCCAGAGGATGTTTAACTTAAGCCTTCAAACAGGGAGGGTCCTGGTCCTGTGGAAAATATCATGTCTTGTTCCAGTACTTAAAGTAGGGTGACCGCCTGAGATAAATGTCTACAGACCGGTGGCCCTCACATCACAAATCATGAAGACCCTCGAGCAGCTGCTTGTCCACCTACTGAAGCCACAAGTTGAACATGCACTGGACCCCCTACAGTTCGCCTACAAAGAACATATTGGAGTGGATGATGTCATCCTTTACGTGCTTCACTGGGCTCATTCTTACCTGGATGTGCCAGGTAGTTACATGAGGATTATGTTCTTTGATTTCTCAAGTGCATTTAACACCATCTAACCCCCCATTCTTAAAGACAAGCTGGAAGGGATGGGGGTGGATCCCTGCTTCACATTCTGGATTGTGGATTAACTGACAAGATGACCACAGTACGTCAGGCTGGGTAACTATCTCAGGGACAGTGATGAGCAGCACTGGGGCTCCACAGGGGACTGTTCTGGCACTGTTCCTGTTCACCCTGTATACGGCAGATTTGAAATACAACTCTGAGTCTGGCCAAATCCAGAAATACTCGGATGACACAGCTACTGTGGTGCGTATCAGGAACAGGCAGGAAGAGGAGAAAAGGGATCTGATGATGGTCTTCAGTGAATGAAGCGACAAGAACTGTCTCCTTCTAAACACCTCCAAGACCAAGGAGATGGTCATGGACTTTCGGAGGTCTAGGCCCACCCTTCAGCCAGTCAACATTCGAGGGAAGAATGTTGAGGTGGTGCACATTTATAAATACCTAGGTGTGCACCTGGACAGTAAACTCAGGTGGTCCCTGAACACGGATGCCATCTATCAGAAGGTGCAGAGACTGCTATTTTTCCTCAGGAAGCTCAGGTCCTTTGATGTCTACAGTAAAATGCTGCACATGTTTTATCAGTAAGTAGTGGCCAGTGCTCTCTGTACTCTTTTATGCTGCATTCTGCAGGACTGTTGTGGAGAGACACATGCAATGTAAGATGGAGGCCATCTTAGACAATACCAACCATCCTTTCCACAACATTCTGGCAGGACAGAGACGCAGCTACAGCTGCAGCAAACGTCTCATCTCACTGCGCTTCAGAACAGAGAGGTTCAGGAGATCCTTTGTTCCCACTGCCATCAGAGAGAGACTTTTCAACGGACTGTAAAACACAGATTACCAGTTAAGACTGGGCTATTTTTTGTATGGGAATAATGCCTTGCAGTGCATACTTTGTCACATTTGTTTGTTTTAACCCTCTTAAGCCCGTGGGAGCATATATGGTTCCCATATTCATGTTGTCTGTAGAGCGCTATTGCTCCGCAACAGACTAGAGACGTGCCGTTTTTTTCTCCCTAAACTAGATGATCAGCGCTTTCAATCAAGCCCCTGATCATCCGTGTATCATCTCTGACTTAGATTGAGACACTAACATTGGAAGTTACGAAATATTTGGAGTAATTTTATTTTTTTCTGGCACATTGCTGCTGTCTGTCTGTGTGTTGATTGATTGATTCTGATCTGCATTCTTTGCCAGTGAGGTGACATTGATTCACATGACTGAATCAGACATTAATATTGGCTCCAGGTCACAGCCAATTAGAGTGTCTGATTCAGAGGCCTGGCCTGCCTTGGCTTTATAACCAGACTGAATGGGAATAGTGCTATTTTACTCTGATATCAAAGTGAGGAGAAGTTGTTTAGAGTTTATTGAAGTGACAGACTAAAGACAGATAGATGTGACAGTCACATATTTAGTGCAGCGGCAGAGTTTGAGCAGATTTTTCAAGGACCAGAACAAAAAAAACGCTCATAAATACTGCTCCACTGAATGAGCATATCTCATGAACAGATGAAGATAGAAACTTCAAATCACCCCTAGAACTCTTTATTATGGCTTACACTGCTTTTATCTGTAAAATAAGGAAAAGTTCAAGGTTTGTTTTTTGTTTTATGGGCTATTAACCTCTATTATACTGAACAGAAGTCTTTATTGAGTGACATTTATTGTTAGCTGAGGTTATGCCTATTTTAAATATGTGTAGCACTTGAAACTGTTAAAAATGACAACTTTATTAAGAAAAACACAAAAGTATTAAAGAACAAAAATATTGAAATATAAATGACAAGTTTTTAAAATTTATTTTGGGTAAATTTGTTGTTATATCAATTGAGTAATAAAAAAGATTGATTAATCGAAAAAATATCAACAGATTAATCGATTAATTGAAGTTTTCAAACTAAAACAGGTCCAGCAGTGTTGCGAAAATCTCGAAAACTTGGAGCAGTATAGACGGCAGGTGAAAACCTAGCAAAAGTGATGCGTTTTAAAACTAGTAGTAGTAGTAGTGTGGATGTAGCTTCTCTCTGTCAACCCAACTGCCAGATACTTGCTCATGGTAGGAATTGTTGCATCTCTGCTAATAATATATATAATAAATAGTACAGTGTAGACCTTCTCTACATGAAAGGTTCCCTGAGATAACTCTTGATGTAAGTTTGGATGTCACCAGTCTCTCAATGTTCAACACAGTTAACAAAACAGCAGCACATGTCAAAAGCAAACTTCAGGCAGTTTTACTCTTTCAAAGCCGAGAATTACTGTATAAACAAGAGTGCATCACACAGCAAGACTGCATCAAACATCTCCCCCAAACTACTTCTGCAGTTTGTTGTATACAGCAGTAAAACTAAGTCATGGCACTGAGGCATGATGAGTGTCATGTGAATGAAGTGGAGCATGGCATTGATAACTGATGTACAATTTAACATGTAGTGAGTGATTAATGCTACAGGGAGAAAGAAAGAGAGAACCGGGGCGAGATGGAGGAGGAGGAGAAAATCTGATCACTGGATGAAGGCTCAGAAAAGACACTTGTGAAACTAACCAGAAGCAGAGAGGATACAGTAATGAGATTTATCAGAGCAATGCAAAAGGTTCAACTTCAGTGCTATTAAAAGGCACAATGTGACAAAGACTTAATGTTATTTTTGATACAGCCGAGAAGAATGATTTTTTTCTTGACTCTACAGGTTGAACATCACCCTGGAATACAGGAAAGAATGAGGAGAGAGTGCACAAACTAATCTGATTATCCTTTGATTACTGAGACAACAAAAGATTATGTCAGCTTATAAATAAAAAAATTCAAAAATAGGGTTAGAGCTTCTTGTTGACAGCTGCCCATAGTTTCTATAACAACATACAGTATGTTTGTTGTTATAGAAAAATATGATGTATTTGATTTTCTACTAAAATATGTTTTTAATGATTTTGGTCATGTATTTTGATGTTTACTTTCATGCAACGTAGATCTTTGTCAGAGATCCCGTTGAGATTTTTTTGGTATATTATGTGCCTACAATGCAATAACATAGAAGACATATATTATTAATCTGCATACTTATTAGTGTCTAACTACTGCTTAATACTTTTTCATACAGAAACCATTCAACTTTCAAAATGTTCAGCTTGTTTTGTAGATTATCGGATGTATACAACTTTTTTCTTCTATTCATAATTTTCAAAATATTAAACTTTTTCTGCAATTTTTTGCCATTTAAAGGAATGGAGAGACTGTTCAAATCATTGAAAGCTTCAGCCTTTTTGAGCTTCAACTACTTCAGCATACTTTCAGTTACAGACTTCATTCAAATTTTAAAATGTTTACAAGACTTTCAGCTATTGAACTTGTATTCAACTTTCGGATATCTTGTACAGTTTTATGTAGTTCTATGCAGTTTATAATGGGTTTGTATTGCAAGGAATGTTCAGGGCTAGAGTGGGAGAAGCTCTAAAATTCGTCTGAAAGAAAATCTGTGTAACTGGTCCTGGGAATACCCTCCATTCAGGAGAAAACCAAAACTGACAAATTTCAAAATTTTTGGCTTTAGAAACACCAAAACCACATGGAGGTGTTCAGGAGAGTCTTGTGGTGCTGACCATGTGATCATTTTGCTGATATTATGTACTGTTGTGTATTAAATGGCAGAAGTTTGGGAGGTTTGCTGACCCTTTCCTCCCATAGATTTGTATGAGCTGTGTCTTCAACAGCCAGACTCTCTCTTTCTCTCACTCTCACTCTCACTCTCACACACACACACACACACACACACACACACACACACACACACACACACAAAGTCCAAACAAAGAGTCACTAAAAAGGGCAGGTCATGACACTGAGTGGGGACTATGCACTAAGATCTGACTGGAATTGAAACGTTGATTATCTAAGTAATTTTTTAGAATCAGTGTGCAGGCATTAAATTATGGCCTTTTGTGTGTTTGTTCAGTTGTGTTTAAAAAGCTGAGCAATTCAAATTAAAATTCTTACCCCAGATGAAGTGCTGTTCTTTTACTCCAGCAGCGTCATATGTTGACTCTTATTTAACTTATTTGGATCACACCAAGATGTTGTTCTGTGTCAAGCTGAGCTAAACATTTGAAGATACAGCTGGAGGAAATCTCACATTAGTCACTCTTCACAGCGCTTGCTCTTGTTCTTTTTAGAAAATGACTTCATTTGCATTTAAAAATTAACCATAATAAACCACGTTTCATTCTTCATCACTTCTTGGTGATCAACAGCAACAATTCATTCATTTACTTGGTTAAAAGCTGCAAGTTCTTATCCTGTACTGCATTGCCTCACAACATGAGGGTTTATAATATTCTCTAGCCGTGGGCCTGCCTGAGCTGTGCTGTGTGCAAAGTGTAAACACTTTCGTGCGGTGTTGTCATGCTTCACTCAGAGGATCCCTCCTATCTGACGTTTTCTACGGCCCTAACCACCAGAATCACGAGGAGATGGAAATGTGGGTTGGCATGGCCGAGGGCAGATTCAGAGCCTCTGTGCAGATTTAGTGTGGAATCTCCTTGCGGTTGTGTGCACTGACCTCTTTCTCTGGCTTATATACCTACAGTAAGACTCTCTTCCACCCTTCTATGCTCGTCTTAATCCCTACAGACAGTAGAAGTGAGAGCTCAACTATGAAAATGAAAGAGCACCTGCCCTCTGCTTTTCTTACTTTTACAGTCAAACAGGCACATTTCTGTTATAATGTTTTTAGCTTCACTGTCAGGGTCTGTGAGGGGACTGAGACATCCCCCTCACACAGGTGTTTTGTGCTAAAGAGATAACAAGATTATATTGTTGCAGTCTAACTGTTATAGCTGTGACCAATCGTACAATCATAATATCTCTAACTTAATAGCTCATATGCCTTTTGTAATTCATTTTGTTTGGATTATTGTGGATTCTGTTATTTTTCTTTCTCTGAGCTTCAGTTCTGGTTGGCAAGTGGCATTGTCATGGAAACATGCATGTGACATGTGACTACCCACCTTCCACTAAATTTATTGAACTGTACTAACTTTAAGTGAGGAGAAAGGTGATTTAATTTAGTTTAAGCTTGGGAAATTTGCCTGTGCTGGTAGTGCTCTTCATCTTACTCTCCTGTACACCTCAGTGCTGCCAGCTAGTATCCTCGTGGAGTTTTTTCCCACCACAAACACACTTGACATTAGAAATGTCAATGACAGTCCTATCACAAAGCAGAGTCATACTGTCCAGAGAGCACATGGTTCATCTCTGCCGAAGGTCCAGAAATGTGTAGTAGATTTTCAAGATGGAGGACAGCGCAAGGTCTTCTGGTGGGTCTGCATCAAGCTGCAATCTCCAACACAGCCACTTAAGGTGAGCTCCAACAGCGAGTATATCCCCATAGACTTCCATGTTAAAATACCCAACTTGACAGCAGAAATAAACACGTTTACAGCCTGGTGCAAGAAACTTTTGGTCTCAATAGCTAATTACACCCTTCATGACAGCTGTGCAGGAGGTGAATTTTTATATAACTCATCCGTTTAAATTTTATTAAGGCTAAAAGTTCTACATAATTGAGGCCGTGGCTGCTTTGAGTGACGAGTGGATGCTGTCACAGTCCACTAGCTGTCTGCTCGGCATCACCGCAGCTAATTTAAAGCACTGAACGTTACCTCTTGGCCATGTTTGAGGTGTTGGTGCCTTTTGGAGGATTTTTTATGCAAATATCAGATAAATAATTTGACCTGTGCAGTTAATTGAATAACAGAACCAAAAGAGGAAGTCTGTGGTTCCTGTTTTTTGAGGTGAGGAAATTCTTTTAATTAATTAATTTAATTGTTGGCACTAATTAGCAGGTATTGGTGTCACGCTCACTACAACTAGCATGCTAGCTTACCTCATTAACTAGCTATTTAGCCAGCAAATGAAAGTGCCTTGGGTTATTCTCCGGACAATATGTCCAGACGCCCATCTGTGCGCCCCACCTCTTTGCCTATTTTTGGATTAGCTGTGAGTTAGGTGGAGTCAGGCACAATTTATATCCAAAATGTCAAATCTGTAAATCTTTGTGAGGAGCTGATTATGTGATGTGAAGCTGTAACTATTAGTAGAGACATTAAAACGAAAACATTAGCTTTAACCTTGTGAAAATTATATTTACATTAAGAAGTTCATAAAAATTGCACTATTTATGTGTAGATGTAATTTAATAATGTCACAAACACTTTGACATTTAATTACTATGGATAAAAGACACAATTCCTGTTTGGCATTATTACCCGCTAAACAACAGATCTTCTCCAGAGGTGTATTTTAGCTCCAGTAGCCAATAGTTTGTCTTATATAAGATATAATGTTAGTCCATGTTTTAGAGCCACTCTTATGCAGCAGTTTCATGCATTAGTGTCAGCTAACCACAGCACAAGTAAAGAGCTGTTATGGTACATTTGTGTACCTTTGCCTCTTACCCTGAATTTAGTTTCAGACAGAATCTAAACAGGATGGCATGAAAATATAACAAAATAAAATCATCCAATATTCACTTTCTGATGAATCTCACATCATTTTATTATATTGATCATTCATCCCTGACAGGGAAACGGACCATTATGGCACAAATCCAACAAAAGAGGAGGCAGAGGAGAACAATGAGGAGTGTTTGAATTGCATCACAGCACATTAAAGGCAAGGAATAACTCTGACCTGTCACTACCTTAAATGAAGCGTGACAGTACGTGGGATGCAGAAATATTACAGCGGCTGTAAATGTGCCCTCATTAAGCCCCAGTAAGCATTAACACAGCTTCAAGGATTCAGACAAAATAAAAACTGTTCCAGCTATGCTTTTCAGAAAAATATTGAAATAGTTTTTCTCACTCATCAGTGTATAGACAAACACAACTAAAATCAGCTTCTCACATGTTTACACTGATAGCATCATAGGATAATCCTCCACACAGGTCTCTGAGTACAGGATAATTCTCAGAAGCTGGTCACTGATGTACCACTCAAAATGAGCAACTGTCAACATCGCCATATTTCTCTGAAGCGAAGAAAGTGGTCTGCAACCTACCTTGCATCCAAACATCAATGACAAAGTGCTGCTGGTGCAGGCAACTTTGCAGTGGCACAACACTGGGGTGCACTCTGGGTTTTTCATTATTGGAGACATCCCTTCAAAAAAAAAAAAAAAAAAAAAAAAAAGCAGCTGGACAGACTCTGCTGTGGCACCAAGCTTCACTGCACGAAGACCAGATGAGATCAACTACAGTACAACTGAACTAGAAAGCTGGAAAGAGTCTTCAGGACAGCGTGGTTTTTCATATAGGCTTTTTCTTACACACACACATACACACTCTTCTTCCCACTCTCTCTCTCTCTCACTCACTCTCTCTCTCTCTGTGCCCACTGTCTCTATCCATTTCTCTCCCCCCTCTCTTCCCACTTTGTCTTGATCACCCTAACCATCCTCCTCCTCCTGTCAAGGCTCATTTCTTTGGAAATGTAACTTATCACCAGAATAATAACTCATATTTATCCTTAATTGGTGCAAATTTGCATTTAGAAAAGAAAGTATTGTCACTGATTTTGTTTTATTTACTGTATAACATGCATGTACAGTATACTAATTATTTAGCTTCTGTGCACATAGCAGCAGATCAACATCTCTCTGTTGATGTTCTATGGCCCACAGCTGGGCAAGCTGTCACAGACATATTAAAACTTCAATCAGCAAATTTTATTGTCAGGTTTCAAAGCACAATGAATCTCAGTGATCACAGCAATAAAAAACTAAATAACATCTTAATTAGATTATTGATTATATTCTCAAGCATGTTAAAATGAAGCTGTGTGAAGTCATTAGTTAATGCCTAACAGAGCGATGCATTCATGTGCACTGAAAAATGGCCTCCCAATCAAAGTCATAAAGAGGAGCTTTTCAAGGAGGCATATCACTAGTCAGAACATTTTGCCTAGCTTACCTCATGTGGTGATATTCTATATTTTACTTATTATCAACTAATCTCCTGTGCAGACCCAAACCAAAAACTAACAGATTCTTCCAACAAGTAACATGTATCCAAAGGCTCATGCAGTATATCTCATTCCTGTGAGCCACAGAGCTCCATTGTTTCAAGAAACTGTTAAACACACATCAGTTAACCACACTGTTTCTCTAGGTGACATTTCCTTCATCACCATGAATGCACACACTGTCGTTTCCTACAGTGTATTAATCCACCGCTGAAAATAGTCCCCAAAATATAAACTATACTTGTGATGTACTTGAAATCAGATTGAAAGACACTGACACAGTGGATTCGTGGACAGTAAAAAACATAAAATAATGGCAGCTTTGTCCCTCCTCCATTGCTTCAACACTCTAAGCAACCATACAACATCTGTAATTTAATTCATACAAAAGTCACTGTAATTATCATCACACTGCAGCTGTTTGATTTGTTATTTGATTGATGAAGTGTTGCCAAACCAAAAAAGTCTGATAACTTACACATAATGTCAAAGAATTCTAACAATAATAATAATAACAACAATAATGATAACTAGAAAATCCCTGGAGAAATTTTGAATGGGCCTGCTGCTTGGTGCGTGTAGTTCACTCCTCACGTTTCAATCTGTACAAAGGACATTACTTTCGGTTTCAATCATGTCGTAGAGATTTACCCTGACACTGATCTCAGTCACTGCAGTTGTCCCTTAAAAAGCCATTTGAAGCTGTCACAACTGGCCAAAAATAACTTCACACCGATGGTTTCAAACCCATATTTGTCCCCACAACCATAGTGAGACATGTATGCACACATGTACATGCCCTAACAGAAGTTGATCTGCAATAAAGCTAAACCACTATATCCCCATATAGATGATAACTTCTAAGATTGAACTTTTAAGACCTTTACCTTTACTTTACCTAGTACCTTTTTCAGACTCTCATTTTGAAAGTGTCTGTGCTTCTGTGTTTGGCAGTATAAATTGCATGAGGTTTTGTACAACAGAGCCAATAATTCCACTTTTAATTTGAAGGTTAATCCAAATCGTGGAGAGGCTGATTGTGTGAATCTTTTGTTACCAAGTTAAGACACTTATACAGTTAATATCCATATGGTTTTGATGGAGTTTGTGTGTCTTTCAATGTATGTGTGTGTGTGGTGTTGGGAGCTGCGTAAGCTTAGCCTTCAAACAGCCCTTTGAAGTTGTCAGGACTGGCCAAAATGACCACAATAATGGTTTTTAACCAAAATTGTCCTCACAATTATAAGGAGATGTACACACACAGAAAAAAAACACACATCAATATGCACACACAAGTACATGCAAATACATGCAAATACACTGTGTTAATTTAACTTACAGTTGCTCTCATACCTGAGTTAAAAGGCTAAGAATTAATGAGTCTAATTAGCCAATCAGAATCAGCTTTGCCCATTTCTGCCCAGTACCACCTGCTCCTGAATTTGTATTGAAGTCAATGGCAGAGGTGGATGGGACTCCCATCACTGCAAAAGATGTCAGAATGAGACCAAAACTGGGTGATGCATGACAGAGTTCGCAGTCAAAGTCAAATCAATTTTTATTTGTATAGCGCCAATTCACAACATAAGTTATCTCAAGGCACTTTCCAAATAGAACTTCTCTTTATAATATTATTTGCAGAGACCCAACAATTCCCACCAAGAGCCAGCACTAGGCGACAGTGGCAAGGGAAGACTTCCTGTTAAGAGGCAGAAACCTCGAGCAGAACCGGACTCAGAGATAGAGACCAAGAGAGACAGCAAGAGAGAGCACAAAGGAAAAGAAAAACAACGTGCAATGATAACAATATTACTATAATAGTGATAGTAACGGCAGTAAGAGCAATAGTAATGTAATGGCAACTGTAGTGCTCCTACTGATAAAAATAGAAATCACAGGTAATAACATTAATAATTATCATTATGAATTAAAATAAATTTTAGCATGGTTAGCAAGCAGAGCTATGCCTAAAGATAGCAAACGTCGCTGAAGATGTAGTAAATATTACAATCCTCTACAGTGAAGTTACAACACCACCACCGAGCGAAAGAGAGAGAGGAAGAGAGACGCAGAATCAGAATAAATCCTGTCATCATTAGTGCAAGTAGTTTTATACGTTATTTCATTTAATGTTTTGTGGTCATGGTGGAAGACGGATGTGCAAATTTATAAGTAAACTATGAATTAAATTATTCAAAAGTTCAGTGGAAAATTACTCTCTTCTCCAAGTGGAAAGACAGGAGAAGACAGGTGACGCCCCTGAAACATGCGCCAGCACCCAGGGGATAAAACAGTCTTGAACAATTCACACATGGTTAAAAAAAGTTAGAAACTCAAAGAAACTCAAGAGAGTAGAAACTTGGCGAGATGCTAAGAAGGAACAAGATGCGAGAAGCGAGAAACGAAGCTAAAAGCTAGAGGCTGAAAAGCTGAAGCTAGAAAAATGATGCAGAAACTAGGAGCTGAGAATTTTGCTCAAAGCTCAAAGCCCGGCTCTGTAGCCATGTAAACTCTTAGCTCTAAGCTGCTCGCCACAAACTCATGGCTCTTAGTCATTTTTGCACTTTCCGCGTCCTTTATTTTCTTTGCCACAGGCTCCAAGTGACATCATTTTGTCTACATGTGCGATCTTTTATTTTTATAAGCCAAGTCAAGACCAACTGAACCAAAACAACAGAAGTGCTTCAGGGTAATTTTGTAACTTTTAATCAGCATCGAGTTTTCCTTTTTGAAGATTTTGACAACTTTAGAGTCATCTGGTCAACGCCAGTCTCCTCTAAAGTTATCCAGCCAAAGTCAAGAGCATTAGAGTTTATTTCGCATCAACCTGCAGGAGACACCAGCAGATAACATCTGCACGACCGCCTGCAGAGAAGCTGAGCAGAAATCAAGAGTGCCCGAGACAGAGAGTCTCCCAGCAAACTCCACCAGAGCTGAACCGCTGAGACACCAGCAGAATCCGTCATCGTGATAACGGGACACGGCCTCCAGGAGAATCCACCTAGATCCCACGTCTCCAGGGTTACCACGGTAACCACAGCCACCTGGGTTCCAGCCAAGGGTCTTCAGCTACAGCGCAACTCACAGTAGGCCGGTCTTAACACTCTGCTCATGACTGGGTTGATGTCGAAATATAGTGATATTTAATCATCAAACCTAATTGGTAGATGTAGTATCATTAATTGTATAGCCACAGTGTATAGCCATAACATATTCTCTCCCACCATTGCCAACTTATCACACTGCTCATTTCATTATTATTTTCATCTTTATGATTATTACACCTTGCATTTACTCTGTAGAGAGTAGTTTAGTCACAAGTCACATTGATAACTGCTAAGAGCTTAAAATAATCTTCTTCAACACTGTTGCAATTAAAACTTTTACAAATAACTCATACTAATTATTATCATATCCACCCCCTCGCCAGCACAAAATCACATGCAAACTGAACTGAGCCCTCTGACAGACCCACAACACTGCACACACGTCATCTGGCACTCAGCCCAGGTGAGAAAAACAAACCAGGTGAACATTACAAAACCACACACGTCACACACAGTTACACCCTACTGGGTCTAACTACATCTCTTTGTCAGAATGTAAAGCTTCCTGATGGTCTGTTTGGACAACTGTGACT
The DNA here is from genome assembly GCF_002814215.2 of Seriola lalandi dorsalis. NCBI lineage: Eukaryota > Metazoa > Chordata > Actinopteri > Carangiformes > Carangidae > Seriola > Seriola lalandi. The sequence continues at coordinate 299,537 of NW_019524809.1, forward strand.
TCTAATGTAGACTCTATTATAAAATGAATTTTAGTTTAAGTCTACATGAGTGCAGTGAGAGCATTTGGCATACTTAGCGGAAACTATCACAGTAAATAAAATATGTTTGCTCAAGTAAAAAACAGACTGTGACTGCAACTTACAAAGTGCAAACATGAACATCTGTGCAAATAGAAATTCGATGTAATGAAAACATCTTTGGAACTGGGTCTGAAAACTCTGTTTTTCATATTTATTGTGTCTACGCTGTAGTGTCTTTAAAGGAACATATTGTGGTTTTCAGGTTTTAGACCTGAGCTACATCATGTATTCTCACTTAAGATTTACTAGACTGACCAGTTGGAAAATTATTCAAGTATATCCTGTCAGTGGACATGCAGTTTAACACACCTGACTTTGACTGTAGAGTCCGCTGCATGAATTTCCCTGTTACCAGACACTGTGCAAATCTGATGAAATTCTGTGCAGTGAAAACACAGTGCTGTGTATCATGCTGACTCAATACACAAAACAGCATGGAACCCTCCTGCAGCTGTTTCAGAATTCTCTCTCACATGCAATAGCTCATTAGTCATCAGCCTGCAGAGGATGTGATCATTAAAAGTCAGGTGATGGTGCAATATTGTAGATGAGGACTGTGTAACACGTCTGCAGTAGGTGCAGGATCAGAGCCTTTGAAAATATCTTGGCAGCCACTCTGAAGTCCAGTGATATCTGAACTGAACCACTAGATGGAACTGTAACACTAAGAATATTACACTGTTCTACTTTGAAAATAGAACGAGACAGTAAGTAAAAACTCAATTCCAGCCCACTGTAATAAACTGTGACTGAGCTCAATGAAGATTAATTAACTAGGGAACCTGTGAGAAAAAATTCACCAGGACATGTCATCAAAGAAAAAGGTAAATGTGCGCAAACAAAATGAAAGCAAACACTGTGCTGTCTCACAGTAACAAACAAACCTAAGTACTGTTCGACTGTTTTCCATATTTCTATTAATTCTATTGATATTACTATTTTACATACATATTCAGGGGTGGACAGTAATGACGTACATTTACTTACATTTACGTTACTTAAGTATATTTTCAGAGTATCTGTACTTTACTTGAGTATTATTTCTTTTGGAAACTTCTGACTTTTACTCCACTACACTTACAAGACAAATATTGTACTTTTGACTATGAAGTACTGATTACTTTGAAGCAGCTTTTAGTCTATGGAATTTATTTTATTTTATTTTGAAAATGTGATAGACCATACACTGTGTCTATCACAGAGGAAAACACAATCAAGCCAACTCCCACTCTGTCAGTCATGTTGTGCTTGTTGCATTTCCATTTTTGAACAGGTCAGCTTGAACTTGGCAGTGGCAGGGCTTTTTTAATTTTAGAATTTAAGAAAGATTCCTTTAGTTTTAAATGTTTGTTGTTTACCACGACCATACATAATTATCAATGCCGAAAAAATAAGAAATACGAAAACAACAACAGTTCCTTTTGTTGATTAAGTTGTGTTTTTATAACCATTTCTATAGAGTTTGTATCATATTCCCAAACTTTTTATTCTACAGGTTCTACAGTAAGTCAGTGCTTCAGTAGGTTGTTGCAGGGTCATTAGGTTTTGTAAATACACTGTGAAACAATAGCCTACAACAATATGTTGAGAAAAATGTAAAAAGGTAAATGTTTTTTATTTTAATTAAAAAAAAAAAAAGTACAAGTATTATCAAAAGCAAGTACTCCAGTACTTTAACTCGAGTAAAAATTTGACTAAACAACTTTAACTTGTATTGGAGTAATATTTGACCAGGAGTATCTATACTCTGGCTCAAGTAATGGAGATATGTACCAGCTCTGTTTATATTAAATTAATCTTGTAAACTGAACTATGTCACTGATGGATGGTTTATCACACACAGCACTTCCTCCACACTCAGGTAATGAAACAAAAACATCCATTCAAGAAGAAACACTGTCGTACAAGTGGCTGTGGTTACGCATCAACCTGAATGCAGCCACATTCTTTTTTAATGTGAAACACATCAATGAAATATATAATGTCTATATATTACAGGGAATAGAGATATGACACATCATAAATCTTAAATATAATTTACATTATTACAGTATCACAAAGCTAAAATTAAGTCATTAATCAGTTGATTTCCTCTACACACTCTCGTCACTTTTGTATTTTACAACACAATAAATTAATGCTTTAATGTTACAAAGAAGTTTTGTCTCTATTGTGTTGAGGAAAACATAATAGTGAGATGTGGCTCCCAGGTGTTTTTAATAGTTTTTGGACAAGAATGAAGGAATAATATTATGCGCATCATGTTTATGGGATTTGTTTACAATAATCAAAATACAGAACAACGTCAGATTTAGTAAAGAGTTTGAGAGTTTTCTTCTATTGATTGTTAGAGGTCAGTTGGTTTGTTAGTTGATGTGACCAAAGGTAACATAAATAAGTGAATTTGTTAAACACTTTAATTTGAAGAGAAAGGAAATAGTCATGTTAGTGACAACAGATAATGTTACTGTCCTGGATGAAAGATGTGACTGAAAATATGATGCAGGGATTCATTATGTTTCGTATGTAACAAAACTACATGCAATAAAGTTCATGGGCTGGGTCTCTTCAAATACCAACTGAATATTCCTCATTCTGCCAATTGGGTGAAAGACAAAGACAGCTAAAAGGCTGTGACAATGGTTTCTTTTTTTGGTCCCTTCAGGGGAGCTGTCTTACCTTTCTCTTTCTCCTACGTTTCTACCTCTTAAATTCCCCTATGTCCAGTACAGAAAGCCAAGGGGGTTTTCCCCTCCAAACAATACCAGCATTCTGACAAGAGAAAGGACGAGCCAGAGAGCAAGAGAGATAGAGAAGACAGAGAGGCAGCCAGAGAAACAGACCGAGACAGAAAGCATGAATGGGCTAGAGGCCACTTTACTGCCTCTTATAAAGGGAAGCCGTTAGACAAAAACAAGTGTAGTCAACATGCTTTTCCTCTCGTTATCACAAACAGTTCCCTTGCACAAATTAGACGGATCCAACTGGCTGGTAACAGACAAGATGGTTCAGATGTGTCAAGATGAAAACATCTCTCCAGCCAATATTTTGTTGTTTAACTAACAGGACTAAATATTAATAGTGTTTGGACAAAACTAGTACAGGACAGCAGACAACATTCATGATGGCAGTTATGTGACAAAAACTGCTACTGCTGTTCAACTACAATGTGACCAAGATCACTGCACATGGAGACTATCAGCGGTTTAAACCACACACCTGTGCATGTGGAGCCTAACTCCACAAAGTACATCCTATCTATCCTCCTGTGAATGACAGCTCACGAGACTACGGCTGCCACAGGATTCATTGGAGGAATTAGGATTTGTTGTAGCTGGAACTGTTATTTTGTGCACTGACATAAAATCTGTCCAAAGAACAAAACAACACGCTGCTCGCCAACATCAACAAACAAAATCCTTTTTCTCTATTTCTGTAATGCTGTGATGGTACATTGTTACATTTATAATACCTTAATCCCACACCTGGAGATTAAACACAAGATTCAGATGAAACTGAAATTAAAACTGCAAAGCAAAAATAAAACATAAGGTAACAAAAATTACCAATGCAACTTAACAAATCTTGACAGTTTTGGCATAATTTCTATCTGATATCACTGTGCACATCAAAGCAATTACTGACAAAGTCTGGCAGGTGAAGATGCACAGTATGCTGTTATAAGCATACTAACAGGTCATGAAAATTATCTAATCCACGTCAGTAGAAGGTCAAAGTGAAAGTGAGCAAGCCCAAAGTTATGCTCAGTACACTCAGTCAAAACTGCAGCAGGAAGTCAATCTGTAAACTGGGATGGATGTTTTCAAAAGAGCTGAGGTAATAATTTTACCATTCACCTTCATTTTCACTTAAATATACACGAGCTGTAATAAACCAATATTTCCCTTTTAAAGGAAGTAAACCAGGCCTGTCATCGTTTACAGAGCTGAAACACAGTCGCAGTTTAATTTAGTTTTATTACATTTATTTGTCATGAATCATGAACAGAATCAACAACAGAGAAGAGATTCTTTATACCAGATTTAGCTACTTGCTACTTTCCATATATACACAAACACTGCAAAATGTACACATAAACAAGCGTAAGCTGGAAACCACCACATACTGAAACTGATTCATTTTTCAGTCAACTCAGCAATTAACTGTTTTAGCATGACGTCCCGCCTTATAACATTAGCTGTTGTGAGAGTGGAGCAGACCTCCTGCTTCTGGTACACAAAAGGAGCTACTCTACCTCACCACTGCAATTTACATGTATAAATGATTCAGTGGCTGAGGGCTATGAGCCTGTATAGTTGAACGTCACTGTGGTAAGATTTCAGTGACAGACTGCAGTTTCAACCTCCTTAGCCCAGACTGCAGGGTAAGCTGGCAGCAAATTTAAACACACATGGCTATGCAGACACACACATATGCACACCCACCTCAAAACTAGAGTCTCTCTACCACACTCACATATCACCTGTAAATACTAAACTAAGAATGGCCTTAAAGTCTTTCCTTACCTCCACACTCTTTTCTTTCTCCTCCTGCATGCCTGTGTGTGAAGCTGTGTGTTTGAGTGTATGTGTGTGTGTGTGTCTGTGTGGAGATTTAACCTGCTATCTCCCTAGCTGAGAAGTGCTCCCTTCAAAGTACTCCCTGCTCTCCAGCAGCACTCACACTAACTGCTCATTGTGCCGATGTGTGTGTGTGTGTGTGTGTGTGTGTGTGTGTGAGTGTGTGAGTGTGTGAGTGTGTGTGTGTGAGTGTGTGAGAGAGATAGAAAGACAGTGTGAGTGTGTGTGCAAGCGTTGTCAGTTTTGTGGAACAGCAATGAATTGCTTCCCCATCGCTGCATCGGCAACTGCGGCAAACAAGTTCCCTCCCACACCCCGCCCCGCCGTAGGGAGTTCAGCCAAGAGGGAACCACAGGCTGGATAGACTCTGCTGCAGCACGGACGATTCTCAAGGCAACACACAATATAGGACAAAAGAATTTGACAGAAGAAAGACGACTATGTGATCATTTAAATCAGTGGCTGTGAGCATAAGTTTGGAGAGTTATGTTGCTCCGTGGGAGCAAAGCTTGTATCTATAGTGTTTTTGAATGAAACCACAGGAGTAACAGCTCTAAACTGGTCAAAGTAAATCTTTTACAAAGTTGTCAGTGCAGCTGCTGTTTTATCTGCTTAATTGTGTATTAGTCTGGTGAAAAATAAGCATAACCTAATGCTGCATTCACAATGTGTGAGTAGGAGGAATTTACATTTTTTTCAGTAGGAGAAAACTCATAAATTCCACTTGCTGTGCTTGTGCATGAAACAAAAGTCTAATTTTCTAATCTCATCTTCTGCCTGTTTGTATAGTGAAACTTGATTAACAGTGATATGTCAATGTTTTTTGGGTTTTTTTTATTATTATATTATCCATTACAAAGCCAACACTTTTAAACTGATTTATCAATTAATTCAAATTAGGAAGCATCTGAACATTAAAAATTATGTTGATAATGAAAACAGAGGGAAGATTGGTGCATGTACATTTAAACACACACACACACACACACACACACACACACACACACACACACACACACACACAACTGGTTTTATAAAACACAATCACTGGTAGCAAAAATGCATGTGTGCTGTTCAAAGTGACATAAATAAATAGTGCAAAGTTTGATAAATATTACAAGTATTGCAGCCATCACAACAATTAACCACAACAGCACAATGGAACGGAAGATGTTGGTGAATTGTTTCAACTTGAGAGGAATGGCATAATTTCAAGATATTAACATCTAATATGAGAGAAAGTATCAAAGGCAAATAGGTAATAGCCCAAGATTAAGACTTTCTGAATATGTCAGATATCTGGAAAATAATAGTAGTAGCAGTAATAGTAGAGTGGTTTAATTTAAGAGCAATTTTTTTTTAAATTAATTGCTAATTAATTAAATTAATCTTAAAACTTAATCTTATTTTCCATGCCAAGTTTATCTTGGCTCACTCAGAAAAAAAATATTCAGTTCAATACAGCCACTGTGTCATTATTAGTCCTATAATAACATCCTGGGCCTGAACAGGACGTCAGACTGTCTCTACCTGCAGTCTTTCACAAATTTATTAGGCAATAGATTTCATTCAGAATGTTTATTTCTACTTTTATTGCTGCCTCACATCTGTTCGATTGTTTAAGTAATAAACACATTGCAATTGTTGATTTGGCACCAGGTATTATTAATTGTACACATTTGACAGTTTAGACACTAGAGTAAGTAAAATTTTGGGTTTGCTACTAACTCAGTGCTCAGTTTTTGCTGGACAGGCCATGAGCCAATGCTACATCCACAAATGTCTGTGACTGAGTGAGTGAGTGATAGAGTTGAGTGATTGATAAACTGTGGACGGTCATTTGTGCCAATAACGTCTTAGAGATTTCATGTTTAGATGTCATTAAAACCATGTTAACAGAGCGCCTTGGTGGCTCACGTGGTGGAGCGCATATCATTTGGACTTGGTCCTTGCCGAGGCAGCCTGGGTTTGACTCCGACCTGTGGCCCTCTCTCTCTCTTTAACTTTCCTGTCACACTCTCACTGTAACCATAATAAAGACAAAAAAGCCCCCAAAAAATAACTTAACTTAGCTTAACTAGGGGTGAAACAGTATACGTACTTGTACCATGCCGTTCGGTACAGAATGTCCAGTTCGGTTTATGCTGCAATCCAAATGAATATAATCTAGCTTCAAATACTTTTTATGATTTTGTAATTATGCCTGTAATTATGTTTTCTCCAGATAACAGAGCTTTGTTATCTGGAGATAACAGGATAAAAAAATATTTGCAAGTAAGGCCTTTCTCAGCTTCCATACTTAGGTATGCTATTGTTTTTTTTAAAGAAATGTGTGCCTTTATGTGCATTTCTTTCAAACAAGTTATCTAATTTGAAATGATGGCCAGTTTGCCACTGGGTTACACGTTTACAATTACACATTTATGTTTACAAGTTAAATTCATAATATATTACAGAAAATGTAATGATGTAATGATTTTCATTTTTTCACTTTACCAATAACATACCAAACCGCAAAAAAACTGAGGTATGTACTGAAATGTGAATTTTGTGTACCGTTACACCCCTAATGTTAACAGGTACAGGTTTGGTTGTGTTTTTTCACGGCTTAATTTAACAAAACGTGACAACTTCTCTGGTTGGGGCCAATGAGGGACTTTCAATCAAGTCACTCCTACACATTCATGAGGAGGGTTGCATCAATGTTGTAAAACAACAAGCAGCACATTGTGCAAAGGAAATGTATTGAAACGGAAGCTGGAGTTGTAGTTCAGAAGGATCATGTTTAAAGTTTCAGCATGGGGCACATGAAAGCTAGCTGGTGATTCATTTCAGTTACCAACGACTTCACTCTTCTTCCCTGCTCTGTCTTGCTCTGTGTGTCTTGTGTTTAGTTATTCCTCTGCTTCCTTTGGTGATAATGGTACATGTAATAAATATAATTTATTTGCCATATTGGAGATGAGGCTCAATTAACTGGAAGCACAGTCTGATGATGGAACAGTCTATAATGCAAACAATAATTAAATAAGAAATGGATTTTCACTGCCAGCACTCATGCTCATGTGACAATAGCCTATTTATTTTTTTGTTGACAGCACGTTGTGTTATTGCACTTTGAAATGTTTTTTCATTATATATTGAAGTTTATAAATAAGTGTTTTGGCATGCCTGGCCGAGTGACACTATCTAGTTAAAAGAGCATTTTGTTATGTATAATCACATCCAGTGGTGACTTTTACTCCACTACACTTAAAAGACAAATATTGTACTTTTGACTCCATTTCTGATGTGAAGTGAAGTACTTATTACTTTGAAGCAGAGCTTTTGGTCAGAGAAATTTATTTTATTTTGAAAATGTGATTGACCATACGCTGTGCTGATCACAGGAGAAAAACCGATCACAGCTAACTTACACTGTCAATCATGTAGTACTGCTGCATGTTTGAACAGCTTAGTTTGAACTTGGCAGTGGCCTAACATGGCTACAAGATAAAGATGAGGCAGAAGATTCTTTAAGTCCATCTATAAATTTTTGTAATTAAATAAAGATTCATTTTGTTTTAAATGCTTGCAGTGTTTAACATGACAACATGATTTTTTTTCCATCCAGCCAAGGTCTGGATCTTTGGGGACATCTACAACCTCTTGCAGCAATGATGGAGGCCCTGCACCACCTCCACATGCAGTGTCCACACATGAAGATCTTCTCTTCCCAAACATAGACACAGTGTCTTATACTGTATGATAATATAGTATTTTAATGTAACACTTGTGGCCATAACATTGTTCAGTTTTATCAGCTATGCTCTTCCTTGTTCCCTACCCCCTCATTATCTTTGTCAACATTTGAGTTTATATTTCATAGTCCTCAGCCATTATAGTTATGTATACCAGTGTGCTGTTTCAACAGCATCACTTAGAGGGAGATTTACTGGAGCAAATAAATATTAACTGTCTCACACATTAGGACTCATGATGAATAATGATTATACTTGTTACTAAAAATTCTGTTGCACTGTTGATTCAACTACCTATTTTTATTATGCAAACTTAACATATGACAGTGAAATTCTGATTTAACTTCATCCACTGTATTTTTTTTATTTTAAATAGTTGCAGTTGATTGTAAATTGTACACTACAGTATTTAATTAATCCAGTGTTCAAAATTGTTTAAATTAATGTAGTTTATAATGTCCTATATGGTTATTTATGAAGCTCTTACTTTAACTTTGTTGATGGTTTTTGTAGAATGCATCTGGTATGATTTTTCACAATAGTAACATGCACAGCATTGTGTGACTATTTCTATGTTAGCTTTAATCAACAACATAAATACTACAAATGTTTAAATGGTACTGTCCGACAATACTGACAATGAAGGATCAAAAAACATGCTGATATTAACTGGTAAATACTTTCACCTGTGGAGGTGGTGACAGTGCTAGAGTTAATCCATCACTTAATCACAGTTTAATATTTATAAATTCTGTTCTTAAAAGTGCTGCTACAATCACCTGTCAACAACAGCAGAAATTAAGTTGCAGGTAAGAAACTGAGCCTGTGAATACTAAATACTTAATCAACAGTTAGTCTGTCATTTCATCAAAGGAAGCTGAACTTGGAGTAGTTTTCTAGCTTTGTCCATGCAGCCTCCCTTCTCCACAACCAGATGAATGGAAACAAATGGGCTGCTCCATACATGAGGTCCTCCTTCTGTTGGCACAGATCACTCAGTTTTCACAGTGTGGAAACCTTTCAAACGACAGTGAAAGACAAACACTTGAGTTAAGAAGTGGTGGATCACAGTTAATCACAAACATCTAACAGCTGTCAGGATAGGTGCATGAATGTCTACTTCAGTTGAGGACTGTTTTGAGTATTAAATTAACAATCTTCTGTATGACAAATATTTTTGTACACATTTTGTATACGTCACGTTATAACTTAAACTATCACAACGTCTTATTTGACAATGTATTAACAAACAATAATGCTGCACATTACACTAACGCATATCACTTAAACTGGGTCACATGTACAAGAAACAAACCAAATGCTGTTAGATTAACGTTGATTAAATTCACCTTTTTGTTGGGCTTTGACTGAACACCTCCATGGGCTAACCCAGGTTGAGACAGGTTATCAGCCCATCGGTGCCAGGTACTGTTAGCATAGCAATCGCTTAGTTATCAGCTAACACTAGCACTAGCTGGCTAGCTCGCTTAGCAAGGTGCATCTTCACCTGAACTATGATATTAACAGGGATGCTAATTTTGGCTAGCAAAAACATATGCTTAAAACAAAATGTACTTACTGGAAAAAAATTGAACCGCTGACTCCTCAGAGTGTCTTTTAGAACAATTGAACGCCTAACGACATTTTCAGGCAAACAACATGTTAGAGCTAACACTGATGAACTGAAAACACAATGACAAGTCAAATGTCCTATCCATCGCTCTGGCCTCTATCCGGATTAATAGGCAGGTCCCCCTGTGTGTCAATCACGCAGTAGCCATGCCTTAAACCACTTTGGTTTAACGTCTATTTTCTTTTAAATAATTTGAAAAATGAACATAATGTTGTATTGAATAAAACTTCAAACTAGCAATTCAGACCATAAACACGTAATGAAAACGTTTGCTGAGGTAATAAAACAATTGACAAGTAAGGTCATATTCCTATAGACTTCAATACAATCGGACTTCTATTTGCAACCAGTGGAGTCGCCCCCTGATGGTCATTCGATAGAATGCAAGGTTAAGGCACTTCCGCATTGGCTTCATTTTCCAGACCTGGAGTTGAAGTCCGTTTTTATATACATACTATGGGTCCAACATGACTGGCAGGGGGTTTTACCTACACTGTAAACCTTTGATGTAAATTTACAGTGAAATCTGGACAGTATTCTTCTGTATCGATGTAATACAGTGCCATATTGTAAACTGCAATGCAATTTAGGAGAAAAAAAAACATGATTACGGCACTTTCAGAGAATGCCATTATCTACAAAAAGTTACAGTAAACTTTACTGCAAACAGCTGAGCATCCTGGGAAGGTGAAAGAGAAGTGTGGGATCTAAAGTTTAAAAAATAAAACAACATAACAAGATCTTGCTCAAGGGTTAGGGCTGTTTTCACAGTTTGAATTTTATTTTTGTTGTTTTCTACCTTGGAGCCCATTTACCAACCAGTGTCTGTCACCACGACAGCACAGCCTCACTACAACCTGCTCAGCCCTCTGTCACAAATGTCAAGAGCTGGATTGATAAAGAAAACTCCACTGAGTAAGGTATGGCACCATTTTTATTCTGCCTCAAAGTGCCGAAATGTTAGAAAATGTCACACCACTATCCCTGTCAAGGAGGTAAAATATAATTTTTCCAGTTCAAACTTCTGCCATCTAGAGCAGTGTTAACAAAGTTGTTGAAAAGCTTTGTATACACAGTTTTCTAGCTAGCTACAATTAGCACGTCAGTATTTTGTCTTTCACATTAACATTAAAACAACACTGTTGCTTTGCTGAAAAATAACTGAACTACTCAAATGTAGTGAGGTAGTAAGTCTAATCTAGTACTTTGTTCTCCAGTTTGCAGAAAGAGTCATTCGAGACTTTTTTCACTAAGACCTTTCTAGAACCATGCTCTTAATCCACTGTTTTTGTCGATTGTGCCAAACTGTTGCAAAGCGCTGGCTAATGTGAATTTTATAATAAATGATGTTGGGGTGCACACCAGAAAATTTCGTGTGAGCACCAGGAACGCAAAGATTTTTTTTCCCCCCCACAAGTTTTTTTTTTTTTTTTTCTCTCATGTCCCCTTAGGGCTCCATATTTATCAGAACCTGTATTGACATTAATCCTGAGCAGCACAAAAGTTGGCCATGAGAAGAAGAGTGGGAAGATGGTCAAAAAGAAAGTAATGAATTTGCATGTAGTAGTAGTAATAGTAGAAGCTTCTAAATACAAAATACATATAGTAGATTCAAATACAGTTACATACTGTAAATATACAGTAATTTACTGTCAAAACTGTGACCAGTATTATGTTGTAAATACAAGAATACATACATACATTATCTAATAATACACTGTAATTCTAAAATACATTGCCAGTTAATTGCTACAAATTTACAGTCTTGCAGTTTACAGGTTAAATACCAGAGTGACCAGAGGGAAAAAAAAGAATTACTGTACGAAAACTAGTTCAGCAAGAATATCCATATCCTGAGTGGCATTACTGATTTATGTGGATTTCAGCAGAAATCAATGTAAAACAGTGCCAATAGATCACTCAGTTATTGATCACAGAGAACACTCATGGAAAGACAGTTCAGAAAGTGAAGAGGGAAGGAGGGAATAGAATGGGAACATTGCTGAGTCTTGCTCCTCTGCTGTGGAGGGAGGCAGACAACTAAGGGAAAGGAAGGGAGAACTTGTTAAATGTGATGATTCATCGGCCACCATTGCAGCAGTGAACCAAATTCGGTTCAAGGTCTGAACGGATATGTGCGTTTGTCAGGTCTTACTGGGATGCCAGTAATGTAATGATTGTGTCTGTACACCACAACCAAACTGCCATCCAAGCCAGAAAGCTGATCCATCCCATTCACACAGCATTTAAGTCACCTGTGATCTGTTTAAAGCAAATGTAGATGTCATTACTGCCTCTCTATAGACTGATTTATCTTAGCTATGTCATAACTTCCACCTTTGTTCAATCAGAAAGGTAAGCTGCTGCATTAACCTAAGATCTTCTAGCAACTGCATAAGCAACTTGTAACAATTTATAAAAATATACAACAGTGCTCAAACATCATGCCAGGGCCTGTGGTTTTGGTCACAAAGTAGAAACTCAGCCCCAAATACTCATTTGCATCTTGGTGCAAATTTGGTCCTATTTTTAGGACTAGGAGCTAAAGCATCTGATCATCTTTCTTTAATTAATCCTGTCCCTGATAATATTTAACCTCATGTCACAGGCTTAAAGGTGATAAAGAAGATCTCTTTTTCCACTACAAATGGTGGATTTCCCAAGACAGGGACATGATTTCACCCACCTGTCAGGGCATGTAAGAAAGCATAACAGCAGTTTGTGTGCAAGATGTGGTACTGTTGTAGGTATTATTAAACAACATGATTAGATGGGCTCACTTGGATAAGTTAGTCCTAGGTTGGTTTTTAGTATGATTCCTTAAGGAGTGATTCTGAGATGCTTAATAATTACACGTACACAATATGTAGATTGGTATGCCCTATATCAGTGGTCGACAACTGGAGGTCCATTGGCCAAAACTGGCCCACCAGCAATAATATTGATAATGTGATTTTTATTTATCTTACAGTATCAGACTGACAGTTCGACATCAAGCTATATTGTCCAAATAGAGAATATTCCCCCACCTGAAGAATTCTTATTATACTGTTATCCATGTAGAGAGTGAATGACAGACACAAACAGTCACATCAGGCTGTGGGCTGCACTGTAGTCCATGCACAGCGCCTGGGTCATGGCAGCGACAGTTACCCACAGTCATGTCGTCATGCCTGTCTGAGTATCCTGTCAGTTAATACATGTGATTCTCAGATTTCTATATCTTTTCTCACTATAATGTGCAGATGTTTTGATTCAAAATCCAAAGCTCAGGAAATATCATCCATACAATTTATGACTTATGATTCATGACAACTTAGTCACAAAAATCTGTTTATTTAACTTTAATTGTGAATGTCTAGATTAGCATGGTATGAGTCACACCCGTGCTGATATTAAACACACAACAAATGCAAATACATATCATATTTGGTGTTCCAATATACAGTATACTCATTTCATCGCACTCCGATGCAGGAGTCTATTTTATGACAGCAACTGTGCACCATATAAATGTTGTTAGGCTGGCAGCTTTTACCATTGACCTTTTGCAGAAGTGAATGATCAAAGCTGAAACTGAGACTAGCCTACTTAGAAAGCTGCTATATTAGCCAAGGTTGTAGGTGGAGGTGACTACAGGGCTCAGTTTTGTGCTGATGGGTGCAAAGTAAGAATGTTGTGACTTGAATGAAAATGATCAAACAACATAATCAAATCAATGTTGTTAATAAGCATGGCAATTTGGAGACAAGATTAAAAACCGGTTATCGTACAAGCTCTGTCATCAGGCAGTTGTACTCACATAGCCGTTCAGATTTAGAAAAAGCATCCATAACAACAGAGCCAGTGAAAACACGTGCAAATAAAAAATAAATGGATAAAACATCACCTGTGTACCTGTTTGCCTGCACTCACGCGGAATCACATGCACATCTTCCTCATCCATTTTCACTTCCCTTCACACAAGTACAAACATGCTCCTGGAAGTCCCTTACCTGCATGTCTGACCTCAGAGCACAGTAGCATGCAAAAAACATGGCAGTGTTGTAGCAACATGAAGGAGGCCGATGGATACTGCTAAATCTTCCTCAAGGATTAGAAACTAAAAGCAAAGACAGTAGCGTATGGTAGAAGACGAGGTGGTAGCATCCCTGAGTGGGAGGAACACTTGTCTCATTGTACCACACTAAGGCAGAAAGACCACCTTTTCTGTGGGGAAATTTAAAACACCAATAAAAAAGCCTTTATGTGATGCAAAGCTCCATCGCAGCTCATAGGCAAGCAGGTCAGACTGAACTGTCCGGGGGGGGGGGGGGGGGGGGGGGGCAATCGCAGGAAAGTCTGCTAGCTGAGTGTGATCAGCTTGTGCAGAAAGGGCTGGGAATGAAAAGGATATCAGAGAGAAATGGGACAAACGTGTAGAGTGTGTACACAAAGACATGAGAGTGTGATGTAAATGATTTTTGGCACACTATGAGTAATGTGTATCTCTGTGTGCACTTAAATTAAAGAGTATGTTTATTTCCACCATGTTGCACACCATCTTGGATGAAATATTTTTTCCTCTTATAGTACTCGCTCTCTCACTCACTGTTACATAACAAGCAGTGTTTCACACTGTCACCACCAGAGTGCTCTGAGGAAAAAGAGCTTTCAGCAGAGATCAAGAAAACTGAAAAATGGTGAGAGCGAAAGAGAACAAAGAAAAAATGACTGAGAAGTTTTGTTTGTGTACACAATATCACAAGTATTAATTATGGGCTAAAACTGTATGTAATACTTAGCAAACAAACGTTAATAGGAATTACTTTAGTTACTCATTAGTTACTGCATCCTGTGATTCAGCGCTGTGTGTATTGTACAACAGTTTTATTAACAGGGTTTCCCACAGCGAGTTACAATGGAGGCAACTATTAATTCAGTATTTGTATTTTAACCAATTTTGGGAAGAAAACCAAAAACAAAGAAAACAGATGGATTTCACTCATTGATCAGTCATTGGTTTTTTATTTTCTTGCACTTCCACCTGATACAGTTGATGCTGCACGAACAGCAAACAAGCTAAAAACATTCACTCTGCTGCAGGCAGACACCAGGCAGAAGTAAGATGGACACCTGTTTCACCCGATACAGTGTGCATCAAGTTGAAGTTGAGTGATAAGACAGGTTGGGTGACTAAAACATGCCACCTCCTCTACTAGTTTCCTGTTGGAAACTCTGATGAGGACAACAATCATTAGACATTCAGTAATATAATCAATAATAATAGTAAATAACAATAAGAATTCGTATTACCACAGACACGTTCAGCTCAGTTCAAACTCATGACCATTTTATAACCTGTGATTCAGCCGCAGTGATGGCCTGACAGACCAGTGTGAGTACTGTGGTTCTAGATGTCAGATTATTAGTGTCATGTAGCAGCTGCAGCACCAGGCTCATCTTGATGCCACATTAACTTTGTAGTTGGCTCACACCTGAGATAGCAAGTGGATTGATGATGCTTGATGTAAATTTAAAAAAAACTTTGCAAGGTTGAATGAGTAAAGCAATGGGAATGAACCTGAGGTTGAAGTCATAAGGAAAGAGGTTTGTCCCAGCAGGTGATGGGACATACCTTAACTTTGAGCTTTACGTATGATCCAGTGCTTTACCATGGATGAGCTCCTTACACAGAGATCTCTTTTATACCATGTTTCCACTTATATTATGTGCAAGTTGCAGGTTGTCCAATTTTATAAGTTCAGTACTGTAGTGTTGAAAAACAAGAAAAATTTTGCCCTTAATTTCTCATTAGGAGTTACATGTTTTAGACCATCCTGCATCCTGCTTTGGGAACTGAATTCACAGTTGTGTGTGTGGGAAAATGCACCAGTCGGCAAACTGAATGTAGGGGGAGGTATTAAAGATGTTGTATAGAATATATTTTTGGTGCCAGCCTTCCTGTTACCGTGGCAACTGTCTATCGATTCAGCAGCATTAGTGAACTGAGAACCAAACCAATCCCCCGCCCCCCACATTCTTTATTTATTTATTTCTTCCTCAGAGTGTGAAGTTGAGCTGGGGGAGGAAGAGAACGAAAGCTGGGATAAAGACGAGGGTGGAGAAGAAAGGTGGAGGAGGAAATCTGGGGGTGGATGAGTTAGAATGAGGATGAGACAGTTGGCATTCTGAACACAGCCACTGACTTGGCACTGCTAAATCAACATGATAAGCAGCAACATGGTGTATCTGATGAGAACTATTGTTTACATTCTATAATCAAAACATTAAAAATGACATGAGGATTCATTTTTAACATTTTGTACAGTTTTGACAAAATATGAACTATCCACCATGTTTCTATTTGCCTTGAAGTAAACTACAAACAGATCAGTATCACTTTCCATGTTTTAATCTTTATTTTTTCATGTAACACAAATGCTCTTTTTCACCCATGCAGGTTTATACTGTGGTCTGCACTTTCTGTTAGACTGTTAAATCATTGCAAACTTGTCAGCATGCACGTTTACTTTGATTTGCTTTCCTGTACCAACCAATTAAATTCCGCTATTTTCTACACCAACTGAAATAAAAACTCCTCATGTTTCTAGGACAAAGGACCGAGAAGGTTATTTAATGAGCCTGACACAAAATAACGTCAGGGGAGCAACATTTTGTGTCAATGAAACATTTAAATTTTTTTGGTACTGACTAAGACCACAGATGTAAATTAACCAATGTACATCTCATGCTGCTATGATTACCCGAGGTCCATACACGGGGGTGGAATCCAAATCGCTTGATTTGGATTCTACTAGAGTTCTTCTACTAAAGATCCAAATCGCTTGATTTGGATTCCACCCCCGTGTATGGACCTCGGGTCCTGCTGGCAGCCCTAGACTACAAGCACCACCATGGCAGATTACCCAAGCAAAAGGCAAATGGATAATGTAAGTAATTCAACATGAAGCCATCTTATGCTTTGAACATATACTCAACATTTGTGTAATAATTTCGCAAGTCTGATCAAAAATCTTCCAAAAAGAATTATTTCTAGTAGTTTATCAAAGCTAGAATAATGTTTTTACAAAAGTACATATGCTTGACCTTAAATGTAACCACTCTCAAGCTGTACAGCAAAAGATCAAGGAGGTGGACTCTGCAGACAGTGAAGGAAATTAAGAACTGCAGCTACATTTCAACATTCCAGTGTGATAGATACGCACCAAGCAGCGGGCACAATAAACTTTGTTACTGGCTTGTGACTGATGCCAGACCAGGTATGTCCGCTACAGTACATTCATATACACTGCTCTGTTGTTGACTGGACACATAAGTCCACTCATATGGTTTTCAAGCACTGGAAGCTACTCCCTGATTAAAAATGTGAGCGTATGTAGTGGTTCATAAGAACTCTACTAAGGACAAGGCCATTTCACATAAGTAAAACTAAACAGCACTTGTGCTGATCTGACTTTTTAAAGTAATTTGTTGGCCATTTTGTCCCTTTACTCTCACAGGAGAGAGTGGGGAAAGAAAGCATTTGGGCCCATGTGGTATGTGCCCTAACCATCAGGTCGCCACGTGAGCCACAAAATTTTAAACAAGATCTTCCTGTGCGGAGCATTATCACAAACATACAGTATTCTGTTACAGAAAGGAGGACATCACAGTGACTTACATAGCTACTGTCTGATTTCAGAATGTTTCTGCTTAACAATAACACTGGAGGCCGCAGTAAACTCTTAACTGCAATTGTTTCTAGAGACAAAAACATATTAGAAACCTCAGCCATCAGGATTTAGATCACGCCACAGCCAACAACTGCTGCATTACGTGCACAAAACAATATTGTGATGCCCTGGACAATTACTTTTTATAGTGATTACTGTAGCCTCTGCTGCATTACCTCACCAAATGGGTGTCAGAATCCAGATGAGAGAGATCACCTAAAAACAGGCAACAATGGCAGAGTATCAACACACTCATGTAGGAGTAGTTTCTTCCTGTTTTTTTTTCTCCCTTCAATTTTTGAACTACAGCACAGTACTCATCATCCCCCTGAAGCTTTATATAACGTGGCCATGGAATGAAAACTGCATATTATTATGCTCTGCACATTCATTATAGAGAGCTTAATCCTGATGGTAACATAATATATTATAGTGTCATATGGGATCTCATGAGATGAGCAGTAAGGGGGGTGCTTTTTAAGAACTCAGTAGGACTGTTGTATAATGTATTCATTATGAATCAAAGTACTTACTAAGAGAAGATTGTTTTTCCTACTGATCTTATGACAACTTAGTTGATATTGACACTGTGAAATCGAAATGGCCAAATCTCACAACAGTGCTATACAAATTTCATTTTCTACAGCAGTCCTGACCTGTGACTTTTGCATCACTAAGAGGGAGTGGATATGATTCAAAGGTAGTAGGGCTGGGTATTGCCACTGATTTCCTGAATCTATTTGATTCTGATTCACAAGGTTCCGATTCAATTCGATTCCCGATTCAATTCAATATCGATTCAGCCAGAGATATTTCAGTTACAATATCCGTTTTTGTCAGATATGAATGAGATTCTAAGAGAACTAATGTTGTAAATTGTTCCTCTAACCTGGTGCATTAACATTCATGCTTACATTATGAATGGACTAAAAGCAGTTACATTAATGCACTTTCTATTTAACATGACCAACAGTTTAGACACATGTAAAGAAATAATAGATGTAATGTGTGATGTTAACATCCCCAGTGCACCGGCTGCACTGTGTATGAACAGGTGCACACAGCTTCTCTTTCACATCTTGCACATAGCTTTGCTTTTGTCCTGCTCTTCACTGTCTTCATAGTTTTTAAATCAGATATGCAGCCAAACATCTGCCTTTAGACTTGCAGTTGACTTCAATGGGATTTCATCTGTCATGCTTTTGTCTCTCACATGCAGAGGTGTAGTGTTGTTTGTTTACGTACCAGAATGCACCTATGGTGCACCTGCACAGTTGGGTGGGAAATTAATCAATACACCTTAAATGTCAATATGAAAACTTTGACCATTTTATTTGTTTTCATCAGCTCTCTAATGACACATGATTAATTGGATCTTCAAGTATTAAAAAAAGGATAAACATCTCAACCGGATTCTGCAAATTGTGGATATTTTATTTCATCACTCTGAGAAAAAAAGTGGCGGAATGTCTACACCTACGCTCACCTGACCAGATCTTGTGACAGCTTCACCCATCCACAGGAGCGTGTAAAAGACGTATATTACAGATCGATCTCGGGTTTAATGAATCGATATTGCATTATTCAAATGAAAATCAGAGAATCGATTTTTTTAACCCAGCCCTAAAAGATAGGCAGACATCTAATGGTTCAGGTTTACAGGTTAGGCTGAAGTTAAACCTTATATAAAGTATGTTAATAATCATGTATTCCTCCAGGTCCATTCAACAGGGCAGTTTGTAATATTCTGCATTCGGAGTTGTGATATGTTATTTAATAAAAAATATGATGGTATCTCACACACATTTAAAATGGATGTTTTTCTTTTGATTTTGCAGGTAGATATGTTCAGCTTTTTTCTTAATCGTTGTGACTTCTGCTGCACTTTTGGTTCACACCTGCGGGCAATTTAGTCGGCAATAAATCCAACCTGAATGTCTCTGGACTGTGAGAGGAAACCAGAGCACTTAAAGAAACCCAAACAGAGAGACCTCAGCCATCTGACAGGTTCAAACCTAAAGAAAACCTTCTTCCTGTGAGGCAACAGTACTAACATCACTGCGCCACCCGTGTAAAAGAAATCAAGACCCCCATCAACAGGAGCAACCAATCAGTGTGAGGAACTCTAAGTGAAGGGCAGCACACAAGGGCTGACTTCATAATGACTTTCATGCAAAAGCTAGCGTGAATATTTCACCATGATTCACATGGATTCAAAAGAGTAACTGATCATATGTGTGTTCTACAACATACTAGGAGAAGACAGTCGTATGTGTCCATCTTTAGCATTTCCAGCCTGGATGGAAGGCTGGCTGTCTGATTGGATGGAGACTATGCCTATACTTAGGCTGCAGGCCACTCAGTGGAGATTTTCCGCATAAATGACCAGGAGAGCTCTGTCAGTTTCACTTAGAACGCTCTGTGAAAACATCAGTGTGACCTTAGTATGATGTAATAGTAGGCGAGTTGCTTCTATACCTGTTTACTGTTGTTTTCACTGTTGCTACCTGCACGCTGACACCACTGTTAGGTTATATCATAAGTAAACTTCTTGATAAACTTCTAATTATGAGCATTGCTTCTATATTATTTTCTCACAGTTAGTAAACAAGACTGCAGATGTAACATTTACCATGTCCATAATTAGGGATGTCCCGATCCCAATCTCAAGTATCAGATCGGATCCAATATGGGCAATTTTGAACTGATCAGGGATTGGCAATCACCTTAATCAATTACGTCAGCTGTCGTAGACTGAGCACAATTTTTTGCAGAATGCAAATGCGCAAGTGACTTCAACATTAGCAACCCCATAGCTAAAACGTCAGCAGTGTGGAAATATTTTAAACTAGTAAGCGAAAACAGTCCAACAGCCACTTGCAATACGATCATTTTGCGAGGCGGTAGCTATAGAGCTGCATTCAATACCATGAATTTGATATGACATCAAAAAAGTAAACATGCAACGGAATGGGGCGAGTTCACAAAAAGCAGCACAGCAAAAGGCTGTTGCGCTGAAGCAACAAACTCTGGACAAAACTTTTAAAAGGAAGGATAAATATCCTCAAGAGAGCGAAAAGGCCAAAAAGATTACAGAGAAGGTGGTTGAATTAATGAAGGATGAAGAATGAAGGATGGCCGCCTGTGATGTATCAGAGGAGGCAGAGCCTGTGGAAAAGGTACCACGTCAAAACAAAGAAAGCAGCAGCCTGGGCAGTGTCTTTGATAAAATCTTACAAGAGAGTGAGCTGGCGATGGGATCTGCGACTGCCTCATCAGCAGTAGTTCAGGTGCAGACTTACCTCACAGAGCAAACCATTCCAAGGTCAGACAATCCACTACAGTACTGGAGGGCAAATGCTGCACCATTTTCCGTCACTGGCTGCTATTGCAATCAAGTTTCTCTGTGCCCCATGCACAAGCGTGGACAGTGAGAGACTCTTTAGTGCAGTCTCAAACATCATTGATGAGAAGAGGAACTGCCGGTCTGCTAACAGGGTGGAGATGCTGGTTTTCCTAAACAACAATCTTCACTTCATTTTGAAGTGACAGTGGGTAGAAAATTTTAGTTACTTTGTTTACTTAGTTATATTTGTATCTATAAGCTCCACCCACTCATTCACATCTTCACCCAATCACAACCTTACACGGTGGCCTTCAGCCATCACCTGTAAGCTGTCAAACATTAAAATTGTCTCTCTCTCTCTGCTGTCATTCAGCTGTCATTTCAGCACCGCGATTAATCTTTGTATGGAGTTTGCTCACCTGATACTATTCAGCTGCATCCTTGCTCGCCAGATCATGTCGGATACCGAATCAGATCCCCTGGAGGATTTCAATCCCAGTGTCCAACTTCTGCTAAAAGTAGTGCAGTCTCAGCGAAAAAGCATCTGCATCGCATCCACCAAATCGGCTTTAGCCCTAGAAGCCGAGCTACTTGAGTCCCATCTATGGGCCCAAGGTGTTTCTCCTGCCCCAGGCTTTGATCTAGCCTAACTGCGCCAGCTGGCAAGCCTATCACTGGCAGCGATTCAGCCAAAGCCTTGCCACCTCCTGCAGAAGCGCCTCCATTTCCTGCCAAAATCCAGCATGGGCGTATACGCACCAGGAAGTCAGCAACTTCCCAACAAAAGAGAAGTTTGACTCCTTCCTTTAACCTGGGCATCTCTGTCTCTACTGCTGCTCCTGCTGCTCCTGCTGCCCCCGCTGCCCCTGCTGCTCCTCTGTCTTCTGATGCCCTACTGGTCACTATGCAACCCCTGGTGAGATCAGTTCAAGCCATCGATTCGCTTCTCCAGACACTCGAAAATGCATCAGCCTCAGCGGCCATTGCCCGTGCCTCCACTTCTCAGCCCAGCCTTCTCGCTGTCAGCAGCCTCGAGGCTTCTATCACTGTCTGGCCACCGCCATCCCTGCGCCTCTGCTAGGTAGGCCATACATTCCTCCAGCTGCAAGTATCTCACCCAGATTAAGGTAAAAAATTCTGCAAGGCAAAGACATCAATCTGGTCAGTCTCATTCTCCCCTCTCCAGAGTGCGATAGAAAAGTTTCCACCAGCAAAGATTTTACAGCCATCATTAAATCTGCTGGCCCTCGCCTAGCCAGGGACCTGTCAATAGGAGAGTTTGTAGTCATCTTCGGGATATATAGAGACATAATCTGCTCTGTGTATCCTGATAGAAGGATCGAGCTAGATGCCTATCTGGCTCTGATTGGTGATGCAAATCTCAGATACGGGAGAAACATTTACTACCAGTACCACAAAGCTTTTTCTAGCAAGGCAGCTCAGTCCAACATCCGACTAAATTGCTCAATCCTGGACACAGAGATACTTCTGATTTTCTCAAGCCGTCTCCTGCTCAACCTGTGGCAATTTAGGCCACTCAGATTCCCTCTGCCCTCAGCCGCCTTTTTTGCCACCAGCTTCACAGCCAGTGACAGCTTCATCCCTGCCTTCACAAGCCCCTTCTTTTCATCCCATGACTGACAGCTGCGGCCGAAAGGTGGAATTGTTTAAAAACAGACCTTTCTGCAATAACTTTAATGAAAATGTCTGTATTTACCCAAGCTGCATATTTCTCCACATTTGCAGCGTGTGCAAAGAAGCCCATTATCACTCGGTGTGCCCCCACTGGCTAATCGCCAGTTGCCTGGCTTGCCCTCATCATGTGAGACGGCGACGATCAAAAACATCCTAAATCATCAGCCTTCCACTCCAGTAAACATCCGGCTCTGGCTGCAGAACTGTCCACTCATCCTGACTCAGTATTCACAGAATACCTGCTCACTGGCCTCTCTCAGGGTTTCCGGGTAGAGGTCGTTTCATCCACGGACTCCAATCATGTGGCAAAAACCTCCAGTCTGATCCTGAGACCGTGTCCCAGCTACTGGGAGCTCAATAACGGTTACTTGATTGGCCCCTTTGATTCATCTCCTTTCCCAGTGTTTCGCACTAGTCCTGTAGGCATAGCTACTAGAAAATACTCAGGCAAGAAAAGACTAATCTTTGATTTATCGGCTCCTCGCTTCGGTCCCATCGTCAGCATTAACAGTCTCATCCCTCCCGTCCTCTTCTCCCTTCATTACATGACAGTGGATAATGCAATCAAACTATTCAAACTAGCAGGTCAGGGCACATGGCTATCCAAGGCAGACATCACAGATGCTTTCAAAATCATCCCCATACATCCATCACAGTGGCACCGCTTCAGCATAAAGTGGAACTCCAAAGTTTTATTTTGCCGTTAGACTAACTTTCGGTTGTAGAAGTAGTCCATACATTTTTAATTCTGTGTCAGAAGCGCTCTGTTGGATCCTACTTAACAACATTAGACTGCCATCCGTGCTTCATCTCCTCGATTTTCTGCTAATTGACCCACCAAATGATAGCTACAGTTCCTCCTTGTCATAACTAAAACTCTTTTTTAGTCATCTCAGCGTTCCTCTGTCAAATCAGTCCAGCAACAAATCTTGAGTTTCTAGGCATCACGCTTGACACCATCGACATGAAAGCAGCTCTTCCCGATGAGAAACTGCAGAGAATCCGGCAAATCGCTCAGTCCTTCACAGCTGCTGATTCCATATCTAAACAACAGTTTCTCTCCTGGGCCACCTCAATTTCGCCATGCGCATAATCCCACAAGGCCACTCCTTCATTTCTAGACTCCTCGATCTGGCCTTTTCAGTCCCAAATTTGCACAACCAAATCTCACTGGATGAGGGATGCCTTTCCGATCTAAAATTCTGGTCACTGTTGCTAGATCAGTGGAATGGCATCTCCTTTTTCTATGACTAAGTAGTACACTGCTCCGATTCCATTAATTTTTTCACAGATGCGGCTCCATCTGTGGGTTTTGGGGGGTATTTTCAAGGCATGTGTTTTGCCAGTACCTGGCCTATTTCGTTTCTTTAGCCACAATATTCCTCAGCACTGTACGAGATCTTTCCCATTGCAGTCGCCTGCCACGTTTGGGGCCATCACTGACAATGCAAACCTCATCAAGATGTTCCCATTCCCGAGCTCCATTCCTCATCACCACCACCAGTGTCTAGACTCGGGGAAGATTCTTCTTATTAGAAGGACCTTAAACCTATGGATCTTGTTCATAGCGATCCACTTCCTGCCGGGGTCTAAGCACCAAAATCTATTCCTTCTGTTCACAATAAATTTCATTTTACTTTAATTCTCATATTCTCTTGTTCTTCTTATTAGTCTCTCCTGATTGAAATGTAAATTTTGACCTGATGATGGCCCTGTGTGGAAAGCTATTGCCATTTATCCACTGAGCACCATGGATAGATTGAGATATTTAAGTCTGGGCCAAATAAGGGGACCATCTGAACCAACACCACCATCCCTAAAGCTTGCATCATCACTTGCATGGCTACAAATGTTGTCACAGCCAGTTGAAATGAAGAAATAGCACCAAAACCATAACTACTTTGGTAGACATGGCAATTTGATAATTCAGATCATGCCACACAATACATACATCATGTATGAACAGGCAACTAGAAAGATGACTAGAAAAATGCTCAAAATAAAGTTGAGGTACTACACAACAACACAAAGTCTAAAGCAGATATAGGAACCTACTTAACTACCATATATAAAATGCAACAAAGTCAGTATTAACTGTAAATGAAAAGACCATAATTATATAAGACGACCTATTTAAACATCTTATTTTCATAAAGAGAAATTAAAGATATGGTGTCCTAGTACAAGAACAGACCTGCCTTGGGTAAAGCATTGCTGTGAGTAGAGGATTCCCCCTCTCCAATGATGAAATGTTCATTTACACTGTGAGGAGCGCACAGTATGAGAATCGAGTGATAAAAGTGCAAATCTTTCTTACATTTTCTCAAATAAAATACTTCAGTTCTGCAGCTTCCATATGATTTATAGATTATAAGAATGCAATAACATGTTGTCTCCGAGTGTGTGAACAGGGGGCTGCAGCAGAGAGCTGCAGCAGAGCCACAAGCCAGCAGACAGAAGTTCAATCCAACTTCTGCTGCTATATCTCAACAGACAAGCACCTGATCTCTCTCCAGTGTGGCTGACTGACACGCATACTGTAGTTAGAGGGGAAAAAGTGAACCATTTTGTCACACACATACACACACAAACT
This sequence comes from Seriola lalandi dorsalis, assembly GCF_002814215.2. Classification (NCBI taxonomy): domain Eukaryota; kingdom Metazoa; phylum Chordata; class Actinopteri; order Carangiformes; family Carangidae; genus Seriola; species Seriola lalandi. The sequence continues at coordinate 324,920 of NW_019524809.1, forward strand.
TGGACTTGGGATAATAACCCATAGTAAATAGATGCTGAAAGTATCTTATAACAACAGGGAAAAATTATTTACTCAACTCTTCACTTCAAAGCTCAAAGTGACGATTTGATGAAGAGAATCAGGATGATGACGGAAGATAAAAACATGAGTGAACATGCACACATTCAGAATTAAGCAACACACAGACAGAGCCTCATTCCTCCTGTTTCACTGCACACCTAATCCTCCAACAGTGTTCATTCTCTCTGTCTCATTTCAGGTCTCCCTCTCATCCCGTGTCTTGTCTAGTGAATCAATCATTCATTCTGTGGTTCTTACCTTTGTGGTGACAATGCAAAGACAATCCATGCTGGCCAAGCAAAAAAGCTCTCAACCAATGCTCAAATTCATTACCACTAATATCACCATTGCAGCGGAAAAAAAGCAAGAAGATGGAGAAAAAGATCCCAGTGTGAAGAAGCAAGGAGGTAACATAGAAAAAAGGTAGTAGGAGTTCCTGTAGAAGAAGACTAGGGGGAGGAGAAGAGCAAGAGAACACACGCACACACACGCTCACATCCACACACTCACACACGCTCTGGATGGAGAGAAGCCACGGCGGACAGACGTTAGAGCATGCGGCCCCCTTGTGAGGACTGGGATGCCTCCCCCACAGAGGTGAAGGCAATCAGGATTCATAATGCCATCTCAGGGCGAAGCGCACGTCATCAACCAACACGCACACACAAATACACGGACTAAAAATGCTTCACAGCTGGCCCAGCTTCCTCATCCCTTAGCTTCTCTCCCTCTCATTCATCCTGTGTCTCTTGTTTTCAGGTCTTCGTCTTCTCCTCTCCTCCTTTCTCTCTCTCCTGTCTTTGAGCGACTCAGCAGTGTTGTGGGATGAGAGAGCGAGCGAGGGAAGATAGTGAAGGACGAGAGCATCAGCTCAGTGGACTGAATTACATTCCCATGCTCTGTCTCACTGGCTATTAGTTGCTGTGGCAGACAGCTGGAATTTAACCATCACACACTGGCTTTAATTCCATCTGCAGAGCAGTGGCAACACTGCCTTCCTCTGACTCTATGACACACTTTTTACAGTGTGTATGTGTGTCTGTGTGTGTGTGTTCTTGTTCTTATCAGGGGTTAGGGTTAGAATTAGCCTTAACTCAAGCTCAGGTCGAGGTTAGGGTATTTATGTGTGATGGTTAAGGTTAGGGTAAAGGGCTAGTAAATGCATTATTATACTGGAGCAAGTCTGTGTGTGTGTTTTATGAGGCTGTAGGTTGGTGGGTTTGGGATGTAAGCCAACAATAGCCAGTGTTTTGTGCCAAAGAAAAACGATTACGGAAAACAATTCAGCTCAAGGTTTTCCAATACACAAGTACCAAACTAGTGACACTAATGAATTCAACCAAAAGTGATGATAAAACAAAAGATTTCCATCACATCTAAGCTGGACAACATTTGCTAGACATTCGATAATAACAGGCCAATACTAGGCAATTTCACTCTACTAGTGTCTCTTTTTAACACTGCTGCATCATCATACCTCTCTTATTGTTATGTTGATGCACCAAATATGACTCACAGGTACACAAAAACTGCAATGCACTGCTGATGATAGTAGTAATGATAGAATGAAATAGGTTCTTCTCTGTGTGTGTTTATGTTTGTGTGTGTATGTATCAATGAACTGACATCAAAGCTAAGATTTGATTCAGCGCTTCCAGAAGAATAAAGGTACATTATCTTTTGATGGTCTTTCAAGAATGTTACAATTTGAAAACTGATGAAAAACTTTTGCTCTGATAACAATGAATTTTTGGCCAGAAGTGCAACAAAGTGCAATTCAACTCAAAACTGCACTGAAACCCTGTTAGCAAACTCTGTCCACAGTTTCAGATACTTGTCTGCTACTGTCCTTGCAAAGTGACAGAACGGCTTCAGAGTCAACAAGACTTGCATACTTAAATGCTGCATACGTTCCTCCAGAATTAGTTTATCAGACACTGGAACAAATCAGCAAAATACTACATGGGATTGATGACAGAAGTTTCCAAAAACAAATGCAGCTTAAAGTTACAGTAGTCCAGGGACGAGGACTTTCAGCATCATCATGAGTTTATTTATCAGAGCTCCAATTAAATCTAACCTTAGTCAAGGTCTAATCAGCAAGGGCAACCACAAACACCTGTGTGGGTGTGCAGGGCCTTTCATCTGCCAATTTGTATCAGTCTCAATAACCATTTTTACTTGATTCTGATGAGGTAAAAAAGCAAAACATACGTAAATAAGGAAGATAATACACCACTACATGTGTTTTGAAAAGCTCTAGTTCAGTCAGGTCAGCCAGACAAATCCTAAGTCCAGGTAACACTACCCACTCTAATGTCCAAACTTCCCCCTCAAGAGACTCTAAGCCTCTGAACAACAACACGTTCCCCATCTGAATGTGCTAGTACCTGTTTGCTGGAGCCTTCCCAGTGAAGAGGTATGTTGCAGAGTTTGACCTTGATTATCGCTTTCATTTATGGACAAAGCGGTGCCCTTAGACTCCAACTGTCCTGTCGTTCTTACTAAACACATTCACCAGTTCAGACTTCCTCTGCCAGAGCAACAGGGCTAATCTTTTCAGGTGATGCGGCTCAGGCAGCTTCGAGTGCATTAGAGAGAAGGAATGCTTTAACCTCATTTGTTAGGGCTGCCACTCATATATACAGACTAGGTGTGACAAACCTTGAGGCTGGCCAATACCTGACATTCTCTCAAGTGATTTTCTAACATGGTGAAAATCATCAGATCTGCTCTCAGATTTCACTCCAGTGAAAATAAATGAAATTAAGGGCTTCATGCATATAAGTCACTGATGACATTCATTTATTCATTTCAGGAAACATGCATGGGAGTTAAAATGTCTGCACTGGTCCCTTTAAATACTACTATGTTTTTTTATTTAGTTAGATAATTAAAAATCCAAGATTCGGTCATCTTTCCCAGCATGCCCCCTGCGTCAGTGTAATGTCAGGAACATGTTGGAAAAACTATATCTGGAAATGAAATTCAAGTTGATATCAAAACCCAATGCTGGCTAATTCTCATAGTGATGCTTAGCAGACATTTAGCAGACACTGGGTTTTGGTCACCAGACTTAACAACCCTTAAACAACCTAAAACCAACAAAATATCGACATCAGTTGTCGTCAGTATTCTACATCAAATTGATGTTGGCATTAAACTGATAGATTTTCCTGGTCACCCAACGTCACAACCTACATTCAACCAAATATCAACGTGTAATGTCAGTGGCCTGCAGAGTTACTACAGATATATTACTCTCAATGACAGGAAACATAAGAGAAACCAAAACATACAGCACCAAGAACTTGAACATATTGACCCAGAACTCAATACATGGTACATTTAGTATGAGTGGACCTCATATGCATTATATAATCAGCAACTCCAAGTTGTGCATGTTATGAAAAGAATACACAGATATTGAAATTAAATTCACTGAAACTCACTGCTATAGACACAAGGTGAATATTTTACATAATATAAATGATGTCTACAAGACATCACTGATATGACATAAGCTCAGGTCCAATGCCCTTGAAACACATCTCCCTTCCTGTTTTTAATTTCATTTACTTCAGTAAGCTCATTGTTGTTGGGATTATGGATCTGGAAACTGCTTTCTGAGGAACCATGTGTTATTTTGCTAGGAAAAGATATGTTTCTATATGGCTAAACTGCAACAGCAAATCCATTTTGTTGGAAACTTAATTGTGACGGGATTATGTTTTCTATAACTGTAACAACGATACATTGTGAATTTACATATTCGTAAAGTTCTGAATACGTTGATACTGAACAACATATTTATTTTCTGCCAAAATATCTGATCTTGAAGCACAATATCCACTTGTAATTACTCTAGCATTATCAACATGTTTTGGGGTTCTGTTCAGACTCTCACAGCACTTGGTTCAGGTTAGAGAAAGTTCCTTATCTGGTTCAATACAGAAAAAGCTCACAGTGACTTCAGACACAAGTGTTCTATCATTGATGTTACTAATGATGAGGTGAAATCAGAATATTAGATCACAGAGTGAAAGAGATGCTGGTAACAAAGATACAAAGGGTGACTTGGTGTGATGTAAAGTCGCAGTTTAAAAAATGATGCCTAATGCAAGACACACACACATACTGTATAACAGAAGACTCTATGGGTTCCAGAGGGAACTCACCTCAGATGTCTTGGCACTGCTCTCTCCCTGCTCTGTCCCGCTGGGATCTGAGCTGCTCTGCTCCCTCTGCTGGGAACAACAAACACGTCCGTAAGTAATAAGTAACAACCACACTCAAACTGTAACACACTGACCTGAAGGAACCTGGAGATACAACTAACAGATTTTTTCTTAAGGTAATGAGAATCTTGTAGCCTGAATACATTAGGGACAGGCCTCATGCATAACATTTTGTAAAGGTTGGTGCACTGTATGAGAGCTTTAACAATGAATTTTGAGTTGGGACAGTGAACATTAAAATTCTTCCCATATTTTACACTTTTCCTGTGTTTCATTTGAAGGGTTGATCCATAAGAAGATATATGTGGTTTTAAGAACCAAAAACCAACTCTGGAGCTCTCTTTTGATTGGCTGATCAACTAAAAATATAGCAGATCTCAGGTTAACACTCCTGCAAGGTTGGATGGAGGGTCCAGGTGGGCCGGACTGGGGGCAAGGCTAAGAGCAGTGACTGCTTTGTTGTGACAGTCACAGTATTAAAGGTGTTTTGTGTAAGATCTGGCCAGATCTTTAGTTTAAAATGTTCAAAAAATGAACTAACACTATCAATAGTATGTAAAGGAGCCACAGTGATGATGTCATGACCAAGACCTCCATCTATTGTATTTCAGAGATACTGTATCTACTGAAATGAGCATGACGCTAGATGTTGTATGTGTCAGTGTAGCATCTAGTCTGCCCTCAGTCCCATGGAGAACAACTTCCTTCAGAGCTTGAGGTTACGCTACAGTCCCGATAAAAAAAAAAAAGCCCCCGATTTGTATAACAGAAATGAAGATATGGCTGAAGCACCTAGAAACTCCAGCACCTCCATCCCGAAGGAGCGCTCCAACAAGAAACCACTGACAACGGCAAAGAAAAGAAGAAGTTGAGAAGACGAGTAAAGCCTGGTGTGTTTCTCCACCGCTGGAGACAGCTCAGGGCGAGTAAAGAGATGCGGTTTGATGCTGAATTGCAACTTTTCTTTTAGACTGGTGAGTAACATCTAATGTTGGTCTGTAGTGAAAAGTATCATTAGTGCAAATGACAAATGTATGATTGATAGAATTTAGCCTGTTCCTACGGCTGTTGTCCAGCTAGAACTTTTCTTTTACAAGTAAGACAAAGAGACTATTTGATCCAGAACCAGCGGGTTCAGGATCCACTGCCTAAAACTGTATTTATCTTAGCATATTCATATCTATCTTTACTATCTATTATACACACGCAACTTGTTTGACCTATACAAATTGTCCTATCACATATTTGTCTTTATGTGTGCACCTGCCTTTTCTTCTGCGTCTGGCCTCATCAACCATCAACAACCACATTACAGTAACACCTTGGAGTATTAGTCCTGCACATAACAGATATTGTCTATACTGTGATCTTTTGCACATCCTGCTCAGCAGGAGTTTTGTCAACACTTTGTACATAGTTTTTTTCATAGTTATATTTTGTGTATCTATATATATCTTTTTGACTGTTGCCTACCTGGCAATAAAACTTATTTTCTGCTTGTGCCTTGCAGTATCCCATTGCCTTCATATTTTTATAGGTAAATAAAAACATACTGTTTGTATTACAAGTGCTCATAATTTGTTTCAGTGCTATCAGCAATTTTAACTATCAACAATAAATGCACATATAAACAATAAATTATAAGAAACATGGGGAAAACAACAATATCATTAACTGGACAGGGGCGAAGAGGTGAAATGCTGCCCCCTATGGAAGTGGAGCAAGTAGTACGATCTTACACATTACACCTTTAATATAGAGACTAGACCTGCTGTATAATCAAAAAATACATGGAAATCTACCTTTATACAAAATGGGACCTTTAAAAATGCCTACATTAAATACAAAATGCAAAAAATAATACAAGAATATTTTCTGACTGTGCATATATGAAATAAATCTAATGTCAGTTAACCAACCAATAAAAATATATGGAAATGCAAAACTAAAAGGAATCAGTTGTAGAAGCTATGCAAGATTTGGCACTCACACTTGCCATGATAAGTCTTTAATTAGAAGCTTGGATGGCTTAAGCCTATATGTACTTGTGGCAACCAAGAATAAATCCCTGGCACTAAGACATACTACAAACCCTCTGTACATGCAGGCCTGCTTCACGCCTCCCTCTGTTCATAGCAGCAAGCCCCTCTTAAAACACAACCTCTCTGCTGATTTACTCAATTTAATAATAATTTAATATATCATTTTCTTTATTCATATAATAAACAATAAAAACTGAGCTGTACTGGAGACTGGGAGATGTACATTACTGTATAATACTGTAAAGTATATGTTGTAGCCATTCTATCATGGCTAATGCTGTTACATTACTGATAAATCTTTGAAACACTCACAAGATGGCTGCTGTTAAGATATATCAGCCAACCTTAACTGGTTGAATATCAAATATACAGCTTAACATATATATACACAATAACAACATTTTAGATACCTTATTAAAATTGATATTTTAAGTGTTTTAAATTTAATGTGGTGCTAATACTTAGACTCAGCACCAGACATTACAGAATCAGAGTTAGTCAAGGTCTTATCAAAGTTATAAAGAATATTTTCTTTTTTCATAAAGCACCTAATTATACTGTTTAACACATGAATGAAGTAGCCGGCTCATTAATTATTTTGTTTTTGATCACCTATTGTTTTATACAACAGCTTGATATTCCTGTAAATTCACAAGAATATTATTATTAATTTTTCTTTACTGAAGCAAATTCGTGATTACTTCAGTGCTTAAAAATGTAACAAGTATCCTACAAACTGCAAACAAAACACATTTATTAATTGTATATACATTTGAATAAACCCTCTGGACTCTGTTAATTAATTTGGATGGTGGATCTTATTTGACAGGACATTTAGCCTAATCTTCAGAGGGCTGATTGTGGTAACAGAACATGGGATATAACAGCAGTGTCCTGATGAACTCACGGTGGGGTTATCAGTCTCTGAGGATTCCTCTAATCCCCTTCACTTATCCCTATCCTGGTACTACTGGATGACATCAGCAAAGTGGTTCAGCAGCTCCTGCTGTTACACTACACAGATATTTTGAAACTATAAAGACATTTTACACAGGATCTGTTTGGAAATGTATATTCATGTCCCTTTTAACCAACTCTTTACCATTACTGCAAAATAAAAGTCAGGTCTGACACAAGTTTTGACAAATAGGATTACCAGTGGATTACCAAACAGGTTGGTCCCATTCCAAGTCACACATGCTCTTTGTAACATGCCTGGTGTGAACAGAGCCACGAGTCTGTACTATCACACTGGCCCTTCAGTCAACAAGCAAAAACAAAAACTGCACCATAGCAGTAATTATAAGCCCTGACGGCTGTCATACACTTCCACTCTTTTTACTGATAGAGAGTTTAAAGAGGCCATCTGAAGAGGAGATCGCACAGACAGTAGACCAATCGTTCTACCACATCCACTTGGTCAACTTTATTTATAATATCTTCAGGTTGCTCGTCCCATTTTCGTGAATGTGAAAGCTGAAGAATGCCTTAAGGGAATTTCTTCAGATTTGGTGCAAACAGTCACTTGGACTTAAGGATGAACTGATTAGATTTTGGTGGTCAAAGCTCAAAAAAGGTCAAGCTCACTGTGACTGCATTACTGCATGAAACATGTTTTTGGTTATAACTGTCAAGCACACACTGGATGTGGACCCACAAAGCAGACTCGGACGAGGATCAGGTTCAAGGTTTAATCAATCCAAAAATCGGTACGCAGGTAATCAATATGGCAACGGTATCCAAATCGGCAGGCAAAACTCACTAGTCAAAAAACAGGCAAATCACACAAACAAGAGGGACTACATGAGAAAATGCTGGAACACTCACAAGGGGGTAAAGACGATCTAGCAACACATGAGGGGAAGACAGGGACCTAAATACTCTAAGGCAGGGGAGACAATGAGACACAGGTGAAACACATTAGGGCGGGGCAGGTGATCACACAGGAGGGAAACTTGACAGGATGTGGGACCTGAAATGAGACCAGATAATGGTTACCAAAATAAAACAGGAAACAAAAAATACAAAGAACCATGAACTCAAGTAACTTGATGGGTCATGACAATAACTCAAGAATTCATGCTCTAATTATGACACAACTCAATTCTAGTTGTTGGTAGTTTGATACTTATTATGAGGGACCAAAGCTTGGCCTGTCAATAATTCAATGATTATGAATGGTGTTACATTGTTGCAGTTTTTACTTTAAAACTATATACAACAGCTCTGTAATGGACTGTTACCCCCACTATCAGTAGCTCTTGCATCAGGTAGAACATGTGCTGTAATATCTTTTTTTAATTTTTTTATTTGAAGACAGAAACAAAGTCAATTGACGACTCCCTTTGCTTTCAACATATATTATACTGTATATAGCAACGTTTTTTTTTAACTTAAGAGGCAATATAAGAGCCATAAAGAACCATATTATAAAGGGCATGAATTTCTTCTTCGTAAGTTTTGGAGCCAAAGCTACATTTTGATTCAGCTTTCATGCTTTTTCAGTCTTCAACCAATCACCCCCCTCTATTAATTTTCCCTAATCAAAATGTCACAGTGTAAGTGTGTTCACATACATATACTTTTTCTCACATACTCATACACACACATACATACACAGACACACAGTCTCTCTTAATTTAGCCACTCCAACAAAGTGCAACTCTGTTCTTTTAAACTGTAAATACATTGAAGTGATGTACATAACAGGATCTGTCCAGTTCTCCATTCTGGTCAATGAGTCTGTGCTGTGACTGCACAGTCATTTGCTCTAACCTGTGTCACGATGTCTAAGCCTTTACTACACCTGCAAAGAAAATAAAAGTTATGTGTTATGTATTAAGGATCTCTGAGGGTTAAATGTAGTTGATGAAGGCTTGTGGGATTTAATGTTCAAACTAAATGAACTAAACAGCCAGATTGCACTTTTACTCATTTGCTTAAAGCAACATATCCTGAGATTTTCTTCTCCAATGATCCATGAGACAGGATTCATGCTGCTGCCAATCTGCCAAATTATTGTGAGCTAAAAATGACACTACCCTGTGATTGAGAGAGAAGAGGAGTGTCCAAAAAACGAGTGTGTCCCATTTTGCTCGCCTCTCTCTCTCTCTCTCTCATCGATAACCTGAATGATGACAGTAAGATGACAAACACATTTTATGCCGGTGCTGTCTGTCTATCAATCTCCTCTGTTCTTAAATCACAGCGCAGCACCTACACACATCAAGCAGCGCTTCATTACATTAATTATTATCAGCTGGTCAGTGTGTGTGTGTGTGTGTGTGTGTGTGTGTGTGTGTGTGTGTGTGTGTGTGTGTGTGTGTGTGTGTGTGCGTGCCTGGATGCAAGCATGGTTATATGCGGTTATATTCATGAACTATGGCAAGGCAAAATGAATTTAATATTAATGTAATACTGCAAATAATAATAAGTTACTAAATTAAGGAGAAAAAAAGTCAAATATTGTCTGGCATTTTCAAAAAAGCGATCTTTCTGCTGATCATCAATCACCGATATCATTGTCCATCTGCACAAGCGTCGTTATGACACAGGATGATCTGACAATATGAACGGTCAATATCAAAGCATCAGAGGGCAAATTATCCTCTCTAGTATGGGTGGAATTCAATAATGTCTTTCATAAGACCCTCCTGCCCACACCTGTTTATAACTCAGTCTGTCAAAATTCTGTCAAATGTTTTCAAACTTTTGTAAAGCTTCCTCCAGTGCCACAAAAGACGGCTGACATCTGTGGTCACAGGTAGTAATTCAATGGAGGTTTCCTTTAAAATAATAAAGGGTTGAAGCAGTTTTACTTGTTAATATGCAAACAGGAATCTTCATGTATATCTTCATGGGTGATGAGCCTGTGAATTCAAATTATATATGTCATTAAACTCCTAAATAAAAGGCATTATGCTGTTCAGCTGACAGCTCACGAGCAAGAGCACATCTCCCTGCAGTGACTCAGAGTCTATTTCAAGGCTTTGACTCAACATTGAACAGTTTAAGCCTCTATAGACACATACAAAGAGCCAGTTCTCAAACAAATTATCATAGGCCAATGTCTTTAACTTGCAATGTACTAAAATCCTTAGATTCATGAAATCCTGACAGAGGAGCAACGTCAGGAGGTGGAGCCATCCCGAGATCAATTTGCTTACACAAGAAAACGAAGCAGAAATTATTCTACAACACTGCAACTGATGCATATGCCAGGCAGCTTTTTACTGATTTGACTTCTGCATTATTCATTCAACATCTTGCTAAATAAATTGGTTTAGTTGAAGGTGAATGTTTTTTTTTGATTAAGTGGTATTCTTTTCATCAAACAGGCCACAAGTAAAAATTAATTGAACACTCAGCAGGAAGCAACATGAGCTCCCTAAGGACACATCGGTTCAATGTTTTTGTTTGCTCTGTATACAAATGATTGTGTCACCCCACAAGCTCATCAATTTCTACTGAAATTCTTAAATGACACTGTTAGTATCAGTTAAGCAGTTCCAACATTAGCAGCTACAGAGATGAAGTGGAACAGGTCGTAGACAGAGTCGTGAAAAGGATTGTGGACAGGTCGAAGACAGAGTCGTGGACAGAGTAGTGGACTGGGTCGTGGACCACATGTCACTTCATACAATCATCTAGTTGTCCAAATTGATATTGAACCTAGCTGGAACACTCATCATGTTGCAATTGTGTTTATGAGACTCTATCAGTGCTACAATTTCCTTCAAGGCTCAAATCTTTGGTTTGATTAAAATTGAAAAAAACCGACAGCCTTCTATTCAGCAACAGGATCCTTGAACTCTGAGTAAGTGCTAATGAATTCTGGAAAAAGGTGCATGGTTGCAACAATCGTTCTAAACTTTTTTCTATCCCAATATCAGTTTGACATATAAATCATTTTTTCCCTGGAGAATAGACAGAATTGTAGGGAGGTTCTCAGATAAGAGCAGATTTTCATTAATCATGTGTTTGTCTTGTAATTTATTTTCTAAGTTGAATATGCTATGAGATGTATTCTCCCAGAGGAGAAAATAAAAGTAATGGTAATGTCTGCTGATTCATTATTTGTTGCTGTTACTGCTGCTGCTGTCCGCCTCCTTTCCTTCTGCCCTTTCTGAATGGCTCCAGCAGACAATCTAGTCATACAGTGGTACTTCTTCAGTTCCGGTATGTCTGAGGTATTGCTCAGCTGACACACAGTATCAGAGACTCACCTCTTCCACTAGACAGGCCACGTGTGTGAGCTCAGAGTTTTGTATAGAAACACTCTTCTCCCACTTGTCCGCCATGTGATTGACCTCCTCAAGCTTTTGCTCGCAGCTCTTCTGTGTGTTTAGCAGTGTCACTTCATAGAACTCCTGGATATCTGTGGGAAAATGGATATTACATTACAAACAACACAGTTAACTCTGTCTCCTCAATGAAAGGAATATCATTTGATATTAGATAAGTTTACATATATACAGTATAAGGAAATGACTTAATTCAGTCTTTGGATTCAACTTCAATCAAAGAAAAGCTCCTTTGTGTCCCATCAGCTAATGTTAATCTGAAACCCATCCTCCTCTCACATTGTTTGCATATTTTACAACTTGTTCCACAATGAAATCAGAAATAAGACAATGTTCAACATAAATGAACCTCCTACTAAATGAACACCATCATCATCAGCCATTTGAAAAGGAGACATGCAGAAGTGTACAAGGTTTACTTGGAAATGATAAAAAACGGCGTAATGAACTGCAAACCAAGAAGGCACAAACCACCACCAGCAAGACTCAGTCCATAACCACAGGTTATAACACAGTGTTAAAGCTAAAAGGATCACTAACAAGGTGATGGAGTTCATTGCATTAGATGACCAACCCCTTTCCGTTGTGGAGAACGTAGGGTTTCGAAGCCTGATGCAGTTCAGATGCTAGGCCGGTGAACATGCTTAGCCTCACGGCACAGTAGACTGACAAAGATTTTTACTTGATAAATGCAGTGTTACACTCCCAGGAGTTCACAGGCTCCCACTCCAAATCTGCTATCTCAGAGGTATTTGACAAAATGTTTGAAACATGCAAAATAGAGAAATCCAAAGTACATGCAGTGGTGAGAGATAATGCCAGAAATATGGCAAAAGCTACGGATAGTAGTTTGGCTAGTTTTGGCACACACTCTGCAGCTGCCTGTCCACGATGGCGTTCTGAGCCAGCGCAGCATCTCGGATGTTGTGTCAACAGGCCGAAAGATAGGCGGACACTTTAAGCACTCACCCCTTGCCTACTCGCGCCTGCAGGCTGTGCAGATTGAGTTGGGGGATGGAACCAGAAAGGCTACAGCAAGATGTTGCCACTCATTCTACGTGCTGGAAAGCCTTCTGGAACAATAGCAAGCACTTGCTACATATATCGCAGACTACAACCTCCCCAAAACTCTAGCTGTGCAGTGGGGAATAGTTGAAAAAGTTGTCACACTCATATCCCCGTTTGAACAACTGACAAGAAAAATCAGCTCAACAGAGGCATTGGCTGCAGATGACATCCCTTTGGTGAGAGCCCTGAAACACAGACCACGGTATCAAAACAATAAAGGCCGCATTATTAGAGGATGTAAACAAATGCTTTGATCAAATTGAGTCAGATCCCATTTTCTAAATTGCTACCTCACTGGGCTACTTTGATGAGGAAGTTAAATGTGCACAAACAATAACTGACATAAGCTGATGGATAGGCCTGCTGCTAGTGCTGGACATAAGATGCATGGTAGAGAGAGTGCTGGTCACACACAGAGCAAGACAGCTTGAACAGACGAGGTACAGCCTACTCTGCATGACATGTTTGAGGAGATTCCGGAGGAAAAGGGACCAGAAAGGCCAAGGATGAGGGCATCACATCAACTGGATGGTTTGCTCGCTGAGGCCACCATTCCCAGGAATTAAACCACACTTGTTCCAGCACTGGCAAAAATGGCACACAGATACCTGTGTGCCCCAAGCACCAGCACCAGCTGTTCAGCTCTGCCTCTCAAATCTTGAATGAAAAGAGAAATACACTGAGCTGCAACAAGGTACAGATGCTTATCTTAGTAAGATGTATGTTTTTCTTTACAAAGAAGTAGGCTGTGAGGTACCGGCAATTTTATTATATCAGTAATATTTGGAGGAAGAGGCCAACTGTATGGGAGGGCTTCTCCTAAGAGGCCAATTTTGTTTTCTAAAGAGGCCAATTTTCAGGCTCATGTTTCAGCTGACTGTTAGTTTGTGCTTAATGGTAACATTTTATTCTGTATGAAAAACATGTGAAAGATGGCCCTATGTATGTTTGTCCTTATTAATAGTTTATATGTTATGATTAATTGCATTTCTGATCACATTTACATTTAAATTTAATTGCATTAATTAATTTTTCACAAATTTGTTTTCTGGGATATGTATACTGAAAGAATTCTTCTCATTGAATAGGTAGTTGTATAAGAGGCTAAAAGGGCTTATAAAACTGTTATTTTTGTGAACTAAGGTTGTATTAAAGGTTATTTCATAAATTTGTATGATTGAATTTGTGATTATTCAAAGATACCTTGAAGAGCTGAAAGACGTTAGAACAGTTCAGTTATTTTTCATAATGAAGCTTTCTTCGTTTCCCTGGCACAAAACAATAACAAAAACAAAACAAACAAAAACTAACAAAAAATTGTTATTTTAAACATCCAGTTGCTCTAGGATTTTGTGTGTTTTTTTGGGATTCACCTGCATATCACTCAAAGCGGCATGTCCTCAGTTCTCCCTCACTTTAAGCCTTAATAAAATGTAAACAGGTGATAATATAGAAATTCACCCCCATACAGTTGTCATGAAGGAGGAAATTAGCCATAGAGACCAAAACCATTTTTTGTAATAGACTGCAAAAATGTTTATTTCTGCTATAAAGTTGGGCATTTTAACATCAGAGTCTATGGGGATTGACTCCCTTTTGGAGTCAGCCTAAAGCAACCATCTGAAGAAGTTGGTACTTCAGTGTTGGCCTAATTTTTAGCCTCGGAGGTTGCCGCTTGGTCACAGCTCACTGGCAGGACCTTGCAAATGTGCCACGCTGATTAAACAAAACACAGCGTGACCACAGCCCTACAAACCCCGAGTCTAAGGTAACTGAACGACAAATTTGGTGGTTTGCTGATGCTCTGCAGCCATCGGGCAAATTAAACCAGTGTAACAACAGGCAATACTGGGCACAGAGTGGCTAATTGGGAGACATGGGAAGATTCAGTGTGGGCTACGATGATTGTTTGGGTGAGAGAGGGAGAGAGCAAGAGGGAGAGAGGAGGATAGTGTTGTGTTGTAATCAGCCCAGTGCAGCAGACGGCGAGACCCACTGTGGTTCTGTGTCTGTCATCTCTCTCACATCTCTCCCCAGAAAAGTGAGTTCAGTTTGGCTCCATCCATTCACTTAACGTTTATATGTCTGAATCATTATCATGGTTTAAACACTGAGACAGCAGTGGACTGTTGCTGACTTGTGTTAGATGAATAACAAAGTTAAATAAACAAAAAAAACTGTGAATTATTTTCTGTGAGGCTCACAGAAAATAAGTTAAAATCCGGGAAAAATAGTTGTTGTCTGCAGTGTTACTGCTGCTAGATAAACAGACAGGAGGAGCAGATCAGCAGAGTGAGTTCAGGACTATATTACACTACAGCTCCCAGTGAGTCCGGTTTTACACAATAAGCAGTAGGCAGAAAAAAGGAATATAGCCTGAGTCTATTCAGCATGAAAATGTCTAGATTTGTTTTCTGCTCTTGTTTCATCATATTCATTCATATTCTGTATGTGATAGTGTCTACAGATGGGTTCTGGTAGGCCAGTCCAAGTCCAGTCCAAATCAAAAAGTCCGGGGCTGATATTTTATTCCCACTCCGTCCCAGAATATTAAGAAATACTAAGAAATACAGACATTAATATGGGTTATCAAGAGCGGAAACAATGCTACAGCAGGCAGCATATCTAATTATCTAATCCATAAAAATACAGAGACTAAAGTGCATCAAACCAAAAAAATCTGTATTATATCAGAATGCTGCCATCCACGTGAAACATCCACATCAACATTTTAAAGACATGGGCAAACAGCTACATGTCCAGACTAAAACCATGTGTAGCCCTAGGCTATTACAAATAAATAGATGCCTACCAGTCAGTGTGATCCCTGGCTCTGCTTTGCTCGGCTGAGCTCCATTATCTGGGGGTTATAGGCAGTCACTTTAAGTTGCAAACATGCCTCAGAGTGGTCTGTCGTTAAACAACTGCAGAAGGGGCTGATTCAAATTCAAGTTCAGGAGCAGGTGTTACTGGGCATAATTGGGCATAGCTGAGTTAAAAGGCTAAGATTTAATGAGTTTAATTAGGCAATCAGAATCAGCTTTGTCCAATTATGCCCAGTAACACCTGCACCTGAATTTGTATTGCAGTCAATGGGAGAGGTGGATGCTACTCCCATCACTTCCTCAAAAACTGTAAAAGATGTCAGAATGAGACCAAAACTGGGTGATGCAGGACAGAGTTCGCAGTTATCTCCGGTTAGTCAAGTCAAGTCAAGTCAATTTTATTTGTATTGTGCCAATTTATAACAAAAGTTATCTGAAGGCTCTTTCCAAATAGGGCAGGTCTAGACTTTCTCTTTATAATATTATTTACAAAGACCCAAAAATGCCCACCAAGAGCAAGGACTAGGCGACAGTGGCAAGGAAAGATTTCCTTTTAAGAGGCAGAAACTTCGAGCAGAACCGGACTCAGGGTAAAAGGCCAACTGCCTCGACCGGTTGGGTTGGAGAGAGAGATAGAGAGATAGAGAGCAAAAGGAGAGCAAGAGAGAGCACAGAGGAAAAGAACAAGAACGTGCAATGATAACAATATTAATAAAAGTGATAGTAATGGCAGTAACAGCAATAGTAATGTAATGGCAACTGTAGTGCTCCAACTGATAAAAATAGTAATGACAGCTAATAACACTAATAACTCTCATTATTAATTATAGTAAATTTTATTCCGGTTAGCAAGTGGAGCTGTGCCTAATGACAGCAGACATCGCTAAAGATGTAGTAAATATCACAATCCTCTACAGTGAAGTAACAAGAACACCACACCGAGCGAACCATAGAGGGGGAGAGAGAGAGAGAGAAGCTAACACTGCAAAGCTAAAGTAACTAGCAGATCTGAACAGCGTGTAAATAACTGCTGAGCTAGAGAAAGTCACTAAAAGGAGCAGAGAGCTCTGAGTGCTGAAGCAGAACTAGTATAAGTTTAAATGTACAGCAGGTAGTTAGACTCTGTGATAACAGAAAAAAGGAAAACAGCAACAGTTACTTTGATAGATGCCACAGTGGATGAACAGAAGAGGTGTCTCGTGTTAATTTATCAACATCACTCCATAAAAAGAAAAAATTTAAAAATGTAATATAAAATTTTAAAAAAATCTATGTCATGTAAAACTTGTATCTTGTATTTTATATGTAGGTCTTTCCAAAGTACATTAAAAAAAGTTTTAACATGCAATTTTTATGAAAAAACGAGTGAATTATCCTCATTGAACCATGATCTGTGAGAGGCAAAGAACATCATTACGCTAAATATTGATTGAAATGGTTAGTAATGGAGTTAATAATGAGATATAAATAATGTTTATTGGGATTTTTTGGTTTCTAACACTTTTGGATAATTAAACATGCCCCGGGTCAAATGGACCAAAGAACATCATTGCTGTTCCTGAGAAACGAACATAACAGGAGGGTTAAATAGTCACCTATGCAATATAAGATTTGGGCCGTTCATTTTGAGCAAAAAGGTAAACTGCTATACCAAATTATAAAACCCTAAGGACAAGATAACTTAAGACAGTATTCTTTTTTAACCAGGTGTTGCTTGGTGAGGATAATGACCTGTTCAGTAGCCAACCATAATCCACAAACACTGATACACGTTGAAGAAATATATTCAGTATATTATGTTAACTCTCAGGTGGGACTTGTTCAGCAGATTGTTAAACCCTGAAAATCTCTATTCATCAAAGCCCACAAGAATTAGTTCATGCCCATGTCATCGATCTTCTTTCCATCTATCAGAGCAAAGGGACCACGAAATTAAGCCTTTTTCCCTTCCTTTCGTGCTTTGTCCACAAGGGGCCAGAGTCTCTCTCTTGCAACCCTGTCCTCTGGAGACAAAGCCTCGGCAAGCCTCAGATTATTATCCCACAGAAACTTGCATCATTTGGCACACTTCCAAACACTGTCACATATATGGCGAAGTCCAAACAAGATGATAATAGACCGGTGGATCCATCCTTTCTTCTTTGGCCAAGAGGATGGGCTATGTCAACACCCTCCTCCAGATATTCATGCAGGCCGGGGAAAACTTTTCCAATAACATTAATCACTTCTTTTATCACATGTTCGTTGGTCTCCTCCTTCATACCATGTAGTTTCAACGCCAATCTCCAACTGTAGCGCTTACATTCGCTTACATTCTATCACTGTTCTCAGGAGCCGATTCTCTTTTTTCAACTCTTCCATCTCTGACTGTGTGTGTTTCAGCATGTCATGATGTCGACTAACACCCACAACAAGACGTTCCACAATAGATGACAGTTTCTCAATTTATTTGGAAGTTGACTCTGTTGTCATTTCAATGGCAGAAATTTTGCGGAATGTCTTGTCATGTTTGCTGGAAAGTTCCTGAATTGCTGCCAGGATGTCTGAGTTGCCACTGCCGCTACTACTGTCACTGTCACCGTTACATTCAACTTTTTTCCACTTAATGACAGGTTTAACAGGCGGATTAACTGGTAGTGGGGCATTTTCTTTTATCTCCATTTGTTCCATAGCTGGTACATTCAGGGGTTCCTTGGGAGTTTCAGTGTTACTCACGTTGTTGTCCATTTCTTGTTTTCCCTTTCCTCTGTTGGTGTCTCTGGGCATGTAAGCTAGCTTGTTCGAGTCAGTTCCAACTTTTCACCGCCTTGTTAGCCACCTCGAAATATCCTCACTTTAAGTGTGTTAACTGTGCCTGGTACCAATTACAAATAAACTTTTGTCACTTATATGTTCATTAATATCAGTTATTAATTCAAATATTCAGGTCGTTATATCACAAAACCACAAATTTAATGACAGAGAAGTTTGCGCATTTCTCCCTAAGAGCACCGCCATTTTTTTCAGCTGTTTGCTATGAGCTTCTGAATTTTTATTGCAGTGTATGGGAGAGCTACTATGATGGTTGAACAGGTCCTGTAGCTCAAAGCTCAGATTAAATTTAACATGTCTGTTGCTGTATTTATTGTTGTACTGTCCAGTCTGAACTGTAATCTCTCTCTATGAGCACTTACTTGTTAACAGCTTTCAGTCAGTGTGTATCGGTGTGTGTGTGTGTGTGTGTGTGTGTGTGTGTGTGTGTGTGTGTGTGGGTGGCGGTGTGTGTGTGAGGGCTGTGTTTGGAAACATCACAGGGATCATAGAGTCTCTTAACGAGCTGGTTCCAACAGCTGTGTCTAGCTGGAAGACACAGCTGACTCAGATCTGGGTGTGATTTTTGCTCGGCGAGCCTCTCAAATGACTGCTATTTGTGAAAAACGGTAACTCCTATCAGAACCATGAGCAGACCATGGCCAGCACAAGATCTTTGTGCACTGCATATCTGGCTGCTATGTCACTTCTGCATTTTTGAGGAAATTAGCTCCTGAATTTGTAATGCAGTTAACGTACTAGTACACGAACTAGAAAATGCATTTCCAGCTGAAAATGTATGTGAATGCTGAGAGCTGAATGAGATTACCGAAGCAATGCTGAAGAAGTTGAAGCAACCGCTGAAGCAATGCTAAAGTGGCCTTATGCAATTGCTGAAGATTTTTTTCAGACAAATATTTATGAGCTTCTCCCACTCTAACGATGATGTCATCCACTCTAGCCCTCAACATTCCATGCAATACACACCCATTATAAACTCAAAAATGATCTGAAAAAAGCATGAAACTAAAACTGTGATAATTCAAAAACTGTTGAAGATATCAAACATTTGAATACAAGCTTAATAGCTGAAAGGCTTGTCTACAGTTTAAAGGTTGAATGAAGTCTGTAGCTGAAAGTATGCTGAAGTAGTTAAAGTTTAAAGAGGCTGAAGATTTTTTTGAAGGATCTGAACATGGTCTCCATTCATTTGAATGGTAAAAAAAATCATAAAGAGCTTAATATTTTAAAAACTATAAATAATATCAAAGAATTGAATGCATCCAATAATCTGCAGAAAAAGCCAAACGTTTTGATAGTTGAACGGTTTCTGTAGGACAACGTATGAAGGAGTAGTTACAGACTGTAAAAAGGTGGACGTATAAGAGTAATAATAAAGATGAATAGCAACAGCTACAGCATTCACACTAACAAGTATGCAGAATAATAATATATGCCTTCAATGCTACTACATTGCAGGCACATAATAATAAAAAAAATCCTGCAAATATCTGCAACAATTTCCTATTTCCCTGCCTGAAGCTTCACAGCAGATCAACTTGACTGGAAGAGAAAAGATGTCATTACAAAAAACAAACAAAGAAAAAAAACAACAACAAAAAAACTAAAACAGCGTGTACTTAAATACATACACTCTGATTTTTCAACATCACTGCAGAAATAGTTCAGCAATCAGAAAATGTGTATCTTTCACTCAACTCTAACTGACTATATTGGTGTGGTGCAAACATTTCCACATGGTTTGCTCTGACTGAATGTCAGCATGAGTCACTGCTGTATCAGCCTCACTGCAACATCATCTGCTGGAGCGACTGACTCAACATCTGTTGGTGAATCATTAAAACATCTACCACAAAGAATTCTCATTGTACGACTCAAGTGAGCTCTTTGTTTTCCATTCAATTCAAGGGCTATCATATTTAAAATGCAGACACATGTTTTGAATGGCCATTTACCAATGAGAAGGACTCTCTAAGAAGTGATCTGCCATGCCAGCAATGCCTTGGCTCTGCACATAAAAGACATATTTACATTTAAATGGATAAAAAAAACAAGTAAATAGCATTCACCACCAGACGTAGGGTCATGTTTCTGTCCCAATCATACATAAATGATTCAGGGCATTTCTGTTAATAGAAACATGAGATAAACTGTGACTCAAGATTTGCTGATCAAACTATGATTTTGCTGTCACAGTTCTATCTTTTTGTAATTCAAATAGAAACAGGCTATTGTGGACACAAATGAATACAGCAAAATTTATGCAAATCCCCAGAAGCTCTTGAATGGCTAGTGTGCAGCAGGCTGAGCATGTGTAAGATTGTATGTCATACAAAACCAGTTGCTGTTTTTGTCACTCATTTGATTATTGTGAAATAAGAGAATCATATAGTATAACGCAACAGAAAATGCACGCCATTCAAAACGTTAATGTTTCCCATTTTTGTGTTTTTTTTTTCTTTTTAAGTAAGTAGGCTCTGACTTCCGTTTCATTGTAAGGGATTAAAATAAAAATGACCTCTATAAATAAAAGATCAAATCAGAGAACCATCATCAGTGCTTTCCTCCTAACCATTGACAGTTGGTCTGAAATAAACGACTACTCTCCTCTTTCCGCTGTATTACATCCAAACACATTCAAACTGTAAGCTATGATCATCAACAGATATTCACACAACCATAAAAAAACCCCCCAAAAAACAGTGACCATAATATCAGTTTCACAAAGTTGTCAAGAGTAACTCACAGTGCAGAAAGCCTCCCTGCTTTCTCCGCTCATGTTGCAATGCTGCTATCCTGTGAAACACTGTGCTGTGCGAGGACCAGATGCCTAGTGATGAGCCAACAGCGAGCCTAATCCTCAGACATAGAGGCCGCCTGTTCCCTTCAATGCAGACAATAACCTTACACCCTGCATAGCTGATTTCTAATTCAACTCCCCTTGGGTAATGTGCTTAACATCACCAGTAGTCTTTTCTGACTCTCCTCTTAATTAACAAAACTCATTAACAACCAGACAACCATGTCTAAACCATCCACCTCGTAATATCTACACAGCCTGCCTCCAACACCAGTAGAAGGTTTTCTTCATTTTATGTACACATTTACAGTGAGGCATTACAACTTGACACAAACATAGTAACTACCAGCTCTGGAACAGTCCATTCGCTCTTTGTGCCACTGAGCTGCTTTAAAGACTGCAGCTGGCACGGTATTTAAGGCACATGGCTTGCGTGTAAAAGGCATCATGAGCCCGGCAGAGTAAAACATTAACTGTGTGTCTAGGGCAGGGTGTGCATGTGTCTAATACCATGTGCCCTGGCTGAGACTTTCTAATGATGAGAGTGATTCCCTTCCTAAGCCTCTGCGAGGAACTAAACTATTATGGCAGTGACTGAAACCAAATTATTCAACAATGTACTAACACTGTAGTGTCAAGACAATGTTTCTGTGCTACACAATTGCATATCCAACATTTAGAGCCTACCCCATGTTGCTAATTGTATATATGTAAATGCACATCTCCCTAACATTCATAGTTACTATCCATTAAACTACATTTACACTGTAGCCAACATGAGATGAATGCAATGAAAAATTATTTTCTTTGTCAATAATCTATTGATTTTCTAAAATCATTTCAGGTTATCATCAGTTTATAAAATGTCAAGAGTGAAAAGCACCTGTCACAAGTTCCACCGGCCCTAAGTGATTTTGTCAAACATCCAATTAACAAAGATATTCAACTTTAACTGATATAAAACTGAGAAAAGCAGCAATAGGCTTGAAAGAGCAACAGATTGGAAATGTTCCTTTATGAAGTGCAATATCAGGCTAATGATTAAAAAATTGTGTATATATTTCTTGATGGTTTTGTACTGTGTGAGAAAGCTTAATCTTTTGATACCTACTGTAAATGAAAAGGAAATTGTAACAGGGTCTGGTAGGACCCAATTGCAGCACAAGCAAACAGGTGAATAGTTGGTAATGACTTTTATTAATGAACCAGCAGAGATATTGCACACAGGTGGTTATTGGGGATAGAGGAAGGGGTCTGGGGCCGGGGCTGGACATGCCGTGTTGTGGAGCAGGTGAGTGGAGCAGGTTGGGGAAGCTCACACACACAGGAATGAGTTGGTGGGAAGGCAACGGTACCGTTAGGGAGCAGGCTTGAGACATAGTCAAGGATGTAGGAGGATTGGAACCAGGTGAGCAGGCAGGCGGGTAATCAGAGTCAGACGAAGGATCAGGAAACCATCGGGGAAGCACTCACGTTGCAACGTCGGAGCTGGAGAATGCCAAACAGCCACAAGGACAGGCAGAAGGGGACCAGGAAGCGCACAGGCAGAACTCGTGCAGAGTGATACAGGGAGGTCAGTCCGGAGATGAACACTGGAAAACTCCTGGGAGTCAGACCAGTCCATCTCCTCAGCTGGGTGGGTGGGGGGAGGGAACCCTCATCATCAGTGGGAACAGGCAGGGTGGAGGTGTGGACCACTGGCAGTGGCTCCCATCAGGCTGCAAAACTCCCTCCAAAAAATAGAGGAGAACTGGGGCCCTCAGACACCACATCGACAGGGAGACCATGCAGGCGGAAGACGTGGAGCAGAACCAGCTGGGCAGTCTCTTTGGCCAATGGCAGCTTGGACAGGGGCACAAAGTGGGCCATTTTGCTGAAACAGTCAAACAGTGAGGATGACCATGTTGCCGTTGGAAGGAGGAAGACCCGTGACAAAGTCCAAGAAGACGTGTCACCATGGACAATGTGGGACTGGGAGCCTGATGGGAGGGTTTATGCTGGTTGCAGACAGAGCGGGCCTTGACAAAATCGCAGGTGTCCTCCTTCAGGGTGGGCCACCAGAAGCGTCAGAGGAAGACGTCTTGAGTTCGCTGGGAACCCGGATGGCAGGAGAGTTTGGAGGTGTGGGCCCATTGCAGCACCTCCGACCTCAGGGCTTGCAGGACGTACAGTACGTCATCAAGGTAGATTAAGACGAAACGGTTGAGCATGTCCCTAAGCACGTCATTCACCAGGGTTTGGTAGATGGCATGACGTAATGCCCCGTGGGGAGTTTAAACCCTGTCTTCCACTCATCACCCTCTCTGATGCGGACAAGATGGTAGGGGTGAGGTAGAGGAACCTGCTTGAGCCCCAGGTGCTGAACTAGCCCCTCGTCAATGATACAGGCGCCCCAGAGTCTATTAGGGTGGCTAGGGTGTGGGGGCCATCAGGAAGGATGAGCCGGGTTTGGGAGGCTCACGCACACAGGGACGAGTTGGTGGGAAGGCAACGGTACCATTAGGGAGCAGGTTGGAGACGTAGTCAAGGATGCAGGAGGATTGGAACCAGGAGAGCAGTCAGTGGGGCAGACGAACCAGGAAGGAGCAGGCAGGTGGGTAATCAGAGTAAGACGAAGGATCGGGAAACCAGCAGGGAAGTGCTCAAGTTGCGACGTCGGGGCTGGAGAACGCCAAACAGCCACAGGGACAGGCAGACTGCGAGCAGGAAGCGCAGAGGCAGAACTCGTGGTCAGGAACAGAAGGCTGAGGCGTTAACCGGGGCAGAGACAAGGCAGGATGGTCAGGGACGAGCAAATACGATACAGGGAAGTCAGTCCGGAGATGAACGCTGGAAAGTCTTGCATGATACTAAGAACAATCTGGCAAAGCATGAGTGAACCGGGGATGCATATATACTGGCATGATTTGAGATTGGAGTGCAGCTGGGGGCAAAAGGTGAGGACAGTGAGGCTGATGAGGAGGTGTGGCAATGTAGAGAGTGGGACAGAGGCAGAGTGAGTGGAAAAAAACTGGCTGTGACAGAAATCAAGGCAGGAACCGGAGTAACCACAAGGAAACCCTGTTTTTCCCCATGACTCAGTTGTAATTCAAGATATTCAGCTTCTGTGGGTGAGGTCTGACTGCAGATGTTGATGATGGCAATGATGGCTGTGCCAGCTACAATTGAAGTCCTCTTACTCAGATCATCTTCCATCACAAAAACAGAATTACCCTGAACCACAACAAGCTGTGAGCACTCAAATCTGACAACAGGCACGAAGTGAAGTCAGCTGTTACACTATTCACATCATAATTTCTCCAGTGTAAACGTGCATCAAGCTCTGTCAGTTGCACACTGGCATCTACTGCTACTACTATGTATGTTTGTAGCTTCTGGTTTATGGCTCAAGCCTTCAGTGATGCTAAAGTCAATTGTCATTGTTTGTGCAGCCGGTAAAAATCTAATGTAGATCAAAATCAAACAGATGAATGTATAAACAACCAGAAACCAGAAAACCAGTTATTCTACAAGTTATATAACAGGATAAATAGGCTTGCAAAATGTTTTAATCATGTAATTATTCTGTAACTGTGGGAGTATTTTTTAAGCCCTTGGCATTAACTGTTAAACCATAGGCTTTGTCAGAAAATATAATGACAGTCCCAATCTGGTGAGTATTTTTGTCAGCAGGGTCATATGTATTGTGATGGCATGAATTCATGTTCAGCACAGACACACAAAACTGCTGAGCTGCAGATCATATTATCACTGTTTGTGAATCTCACAGCAGTCATAGTTAAATATGGTTTGACATGTTTAAATATCAGATGGAAAATCAGGGTGACATTTACTTAATGCAAGTAAGATTTATTTTTAAGACTAACACAGATTTCTAACTGGACATGATGCAGACTAGCGAGTTAACATTAGATTGTGTCAGTGTTTAAAAAATGAATTAAGTCCTGAGCTGCTCCGTGCATCAACGAACAGGCTGAGCAACATGTTGCTTACTTGCCCTGGTACTATTTCTGCTTACATTTCATGCACTTGCCACTATGAACTATTTAAGTTTTAAGTTATTTTAAGTCATATCATGTTTTTATGGAAGCCCTGAAAGGCAAGTGAAAATTAGAAAAAGAATTAGAAAAATTATTCCTCTCTCTCAAAAAAAAATTAACTTGGGGTCGATTTAACACTTTTTTTCCACAAAAAAAACAAAAACAAAAATTCTATCTATTATTCTGACAGTAATTGAGAGTTAATCAATATCACTCTTTATTAAAAACTCTGTAATAAGCCTGATTAAAACTTTTCAGAAGGAGAAATGTAAAGTGGGCGAAAAAACAAGTTCCATGCCCACAGAAGCTGAGAATATCTGCTGCTAGGAGATAGCACAGGTACCATTCTCACTAGACAAACTAATCAGTAATTTGTTTTGATTACATTACATTTATAATAAACCATAGCATTTACCATTTGTAATTCACAGTAGGTTACCAGACAGCTATGGGAGATCGAGGAAGAATTACCATGTAAGCTGCTCTTTGATTGTAAAGTTTTCCTATCAGCAGATAGTGTGCATGTAATATATGAATTCAGAGTCATTTCTTTAGAAACCATCAAGCATTTATTTACATCAAATGTCGCACTTGTAATCAATGATAATAGGATTCACTGGATCCATATAAAAAAATTGTGAGACACAACATAGATATGTTTGCAAGACTAAATGCCCTGTCCAGTTGTTTTAGTCGGTACAAGTATCTAGCCTATAGGAGCTTTGTGAGCTGGTGCTGGGGCTTCCTAGGTCGCAGAATCTGGATCGTCATTCCAGCCTGCGTGGTCCTACACATCCATGCCGTGTTTCCTGATGCCACAGGCCAGTACGTGGGTTTAAGATTGCCCCATGATAGAACCGGGACACATAGCTGGATATGACCTCCTCCTTCTCAGGCCGCTCAAACTGTGGAGTGAGGTCCTCTGGGATGGGGATGGCCAAAGCAGCTTCTGTGTATGGTCCTGGGTCAACAAAGACATTTTCAAATATGAGGTCCACCACATACCCTGTTTGATAAAACACAAAAGATTTTGTTTACATTTTTTATTTTTTTGTTGTTTTTTTAAAATACAATAACTGAAAGTCTGTTTCTAACTACCTCCTGACATTTTCTTTTCTGTATTTTGTTGTTGGTGGAACTGTCATAACATTATACGAACAATACTTAATACTGCATCCTGCCTTCATGGCCTTTGGAAAGTGGACCTTGAAGAGTGGTTCACCTTCTTTTGTTTGGGCTTGTGGTCGGTCAGCATTTTCATTGTAGTACGTGGCAGCCAGGTAGAGTCTGGCGGTACAGTAAAGAGAAAATCAAAGATGTTAATATTGACAGAAACCTTAGCCTACACACTCTCACAAGTTTTAAGTAACCACAGCTTCATTTACCTGCACAGCATTCCAAGACTGATAAATGACTGTTAGGTTTATCAAAAGTAGATGCACTTCAGATGGCTACACCCCTGTACTTCTGATGTGAGGCTGAAGAGTCTTCAAGGATAACTGTGTGCCTACAGTACGCGTCTCCAGTGGGTCAGTCTGGGATGCAACATCCCTTGTTGCAGGAAGCTGTCTAGATGCACTTGATGTGGTGGCTTGAACAGATGAAACAGAGGTTACACCAAAATCTCCTCAAATGTATAGTTATGGCGACTGCTGCAAGCAGTGCAAAAATTATAACAGATGCACTCAATTATGTGTTAATTGGGTTATCAAAAGCTTGTAAATGCTGCAAATAGCTCACCGTGCAAAATGCAAAAAAATTATATATATAATTATAGACTATCCCCTTTCACATATTCCCTGTAACTCTGCGCTTATTTAGGCACTGTATCTGTAAACATGATATAAACGTTAAAACGGCCATCATAAGGCATGACTCTCAATAATAACTTTCACAGCACTAACAAACAAGCCCAGACACCTATGCTAATCACTGCAAAGCTTGTTTAGTCTGAATTTTACCGGCTTGACTTTACAGACAGCTAAAACGCCTTTCAAGTGTGATAAAGTTAGCAGGGTGTCTCTAATCAACGTCACACAGCGATACCAAACAGAAGAATTGCATACAATCTGTACCCGGCTATACCCGGCTGTGTGGACGAGGCAAAACGTTAGCCACATTAGCTGCCATGCTAACAACACATGCAACAGGCTCTCGTGTACATACAGTAAAGCAACATAAAATGGTCAAACTTACAGCTCCCGGGGCGTCGAGTGGCGCAGTGGGTTGAGCAGGCGCCCCATATGTAGAGGCTACAGTCCTCGCTGCAGTGGCCCCGGTTCAAATCCTGCATCGGACGGCCCTTCACTGCCTGTCATTCCCCCTCTCTCTGCCTCCCTATTTCCTGTCTCTCTCTACTATGCTATCAATATAAAAAAAGGCATAAAGTTTGGTTGGGTCTTGAACAGTCGGTGCAGATCCATGCTTTATCTTCACAATGTAGCGAATCCTGCATTGTACTGGCCCTCGTTGAGAAAGCAGTCTGAAGTGAAATGGTTAGCCAACACTTTAGGAGTTGTAGCGGGGACATTTCCATCAAAAATAAAATAAAACAAATCCACTGGGTCTTCAGATCCTCAGATGTAGAAGACTTCTGTGTTTGTTTGTACAGTCAACAACCGAGTAACTAGCGTGCATCGCTCATGCCTTCGACATAGTTTTACCGGAGCTGGTGATGCGAGGGAATAAACGATAGCGGCTGCAAGGCGGACTCAGAGGGCAGAACACACACCTAGCTCGGGGAGTGTCACCCACTTGGGGGAGGTGTTATTTCCCTTCATGACGACATCAAGGGAAAATCTCCAATTGGCCTGTGTGAGCACACATTTTCTGAAAGGTGGAGCAAGCAAAAGACGGAGAGGATGGACTTTTATCATGTTTGGGGGGTTTTTACACAGGCCGTGGACACATATTACTGATATAAAACCATGGAAAAGTGCATTTTGCATAATATGTGCCCTTTAACTTAAGCCTTCAAACATGGAGGGTCCCGATCCTGTGGAAAACATCATGTCTTGTTCCAGTACCTAAAGTAGGACGACCGGCTGAGATAAATGAATACAGACCTGTGGCCCTCACATCACACATCATGAAGACCCTGGAGCGGCTGCTTCTTCACCTTCTGAAGCCACAGGTTGAACATGCACTAGACCCCCTACAGTTCGCCTACAAAGAACATATTGGAGTGGATGATACCGTCCTTTACATGCTCCACTCGTCCCATTCTTACTTGGATGAGCCAGGTGGTTACATAAGGATTATGTTCTTTGATTTCTCAAGTGCATTTAACACTATCCCCCATTCTTAAAGACAAGCTGGAAGGGATGGGGGTGGATCCCTGCTTCACGTCCTGGATTGTGGATTACCTGTAAAGACGACCACAGTAGTTTAGTTTAGTGGTGGCCAGTGTACTCTTTTATGCTACTGTCTGCTGGGGCAACAGCATGTCAGACACGGACACAAGGAGACTGGATAAGCTGGTCAAAATGGCTGGGTCTGTGTTTGGCAGGAGTCTGGACTCACTCAGGACTGTTGTGGAGAGACACATGCAATGTAAGATGGAGGCCATCTTGGACAATACCAACCATCCTCTCCACAACATTCTGTCAAGACAGAGAAGCAGCTACAGGTGCAGCAAACGTCTCATCTCACTGCGCTGCAGAACAGAGAGGTTCAGGAGATCCTTTCTTCCCACTGCCATCAGACCATACAACACCTCAGCCAAAGGAAGTGGACTAATCTAATTATTATTGTTCATTTGTTATTAACTGTTTTTATTATTATTATTATTATTAAGCTTTACCACTATGACCGCATATAGACGATAAATTCTAAGATCAAACTTTTATTACCTAGTAGTAGTGATAGAGCTGCCCAACAGAAACTCCAGTAAGTTCTTTTTACATAGTTGAGACTCTTATTTTGAAGGTGAAATTCAAAAAAGTAAGATGGTGTTTGTGTGTGTCTGTCAATGTGTGTGTGTGTATTGTTGTGTGAGGCAGTAGAGCTGTGTACTGTAGAGCCTCCAAAAACCTTTTCTTGACTGGTTGAGACACCTTTTTTTATAAGGTGAATATCCAAAGGTGGAGATGGTTTGTGTGTCTGTCAATATATGTGCATACATATATGTGTAAAAAAAGGGGTTCTAAAAAGAATTATCCTTACAATCATAAAAGGAGATGAACACATACACAGTGCTGATTTGCCTTATAGATGCCTTCATACTTGAGAGTAATAAGGGTAAGAGTTAATGAGTCTAATTAGCCAATAAGAATCAGCTTTGTCCATTTCTCCCTGGATACTGCGGAAGTAGTGTGTGTGTGTGTGTGTGTGTGTGTGTGTGTGTGTGTGTGTGTGTGTGTGTGTGTGTGTGTGTGTGCAGGGGTTAAATTGGCTGGTGCCCTCCAGAACTGACCTCTGCCTCCTCACACCCACATCGGACCCAGCTGGAGTTGAGCTCCATCTCCTCAAAATCATATCATCATATCACACTTGTACTTTTAAATCCTCCAGTACCCCTAACAGCATATGGTGATTGAGTGATGATGAGTAATTCTGTAGACTACAAAGAGAGATGTTTGAGGTGATTTCTACACCTAACCAATTTTAACAACAAGCTCTATAGGTCACTGCTATCAAGTATCACATGTCGTCAGATGCTTCAGGCACATAGTCTCTAACAGCGTTAATATCACCTGACATCTAACATTCAGTCAAATCATTTTGCTCTGTGATAAGTTTTCAAAAGTTCATCTCTGAGTTAGCTAACAGCTTGTGAGTATTTACTGAGCTGTGTTTCCTTGGTGAATTAGACATGTTCTCTCCCCTCCTTTGTGGTATCTGGACATCTCAATTAGAGAAACAAAAATACAGTTCGAAAGTGGAGCATGAAAAACTAATTCATACCTGCGCGATAAGACACTGACAGACAAGACCGAGCAGCAGCGACTTATTCAGACTATCGGGGCAAAGTGAGAAATCTTTTATAGTCATTTATTTTATATGGGCTAATTTATGCTGCTCCTCTCGCGCCATGCGCACGCAGGCAGGTGTGTGAGTGAGTTACTATGGATATGGTGACGCTGTCTCTGTTTCTCATGTTTCAATAACAGCTGCTACTAGAACCTGTGAGTAAAAGAAACAGGTGAAATTAGTTGTTATGAGGCAATTTCATTAGGGCCCAAGCACAAGGCCCTTCCTATACCCGCGATTTGACCTACATGCACAAAAATCGGTAGGCATATGTATCATGCCAAGACTCACAAAAAAAGCTGTTTTGAATGAAATTTGTAATTTTGGTGCCGTTTTTGCAATTTGGGGGTTACATTGGGGGGGTTGCATGAAACTTCAACTTGCTCTCATTCCAACACACATGTTCCAAACTTTCTGTATGTCATAAGAATCCTGCCCTGAACACACTCATATGCTCATATTCAGTGATAATCATAGCGCCCCCTTGGGGAAACAGGAAGTGTATAGTTTTACACTTTGATATACTGCTCATAGCAGGTTAGTCAAATCTTGACACAGACATGGTCAGGAAATGCTTAACAATTTGTTGATCCACTGTAGTTAAAACTGTAACTTTTCGTGGAACAGCTTGCCTGTGGCGGCACGGCAAGTATGCAGTGTCCAAACGGCCCCATAATTTTTATATGTGATAAGAGGCTCCAGTGGGTGCTGTCACAGCCAATCAGAGTGTCTGATTCAGAGGCTTGGCCTGCCTTGGCTGTATAGCCAAACTAAAAGGGAGCAATACTGTTTTATTCTCAGCTCAAAGTGAGAAGTTGGTCACAGTTTATTGTAGAGACAGAAAACAGGCAGAAGGATGTGATCAGTCGGATATTTAATGCAGCTGAGGCTTTGGAGTACATTTTTCAAGGAGCAGACAAAAAAATGTCCATAAATACTGCTCCAAAGAATGAACTTGACTCATGAACAGATAAAGATGGAAACTTTAAATAACCTTTAGAACAACTCAAACAAATATGTACAACTTTCCCTGTTGAAATTTTCATTCTTTAATATGGTTTACAGTGCTTTTATCTATAAAATAAGGAAAAATTCAAGGTCCGTTTTTTGTTGTTGTTTGTTTTATTGGCGATTAAACCTGACTATACTGTACAGAAGTCTTTATCGAGTGACAAGGTTCTGCTGATTCTGAATATGTGTAGCACTTGGTTAAACTTTTAAAAATGACACCTTTATAAGGAAAAACACAAAGGTACTGTATGAAAATACAAAAAGGGAGTTATAATAGAGTTAAATTAAATGTATGACAGCTAGAAGAACCAAAGAGCCAACAGTGTGGAATTCTGTACTTTCCATCACTGACTGTAACAACAACAAACACCAGAACATTAAGTCATCTTAAAAATACCCTTTACCTTTGTTATTACTATGAACTTAGAGTTTCAGGACTTTGGAGAAAAAGCTCATTCTCATGCAACATTTCCTGAGGAATGTTCTGGTAGGTAACCTACATTGTGCAGTGCAGAGCAAACTAATATTACTGCCATCATCGTTTTAAGATACTTCTATTTTCTCTGGTTCTTTTGACTGTTTTGTATGCTGCTCTCATCCCTTTTGGGTTTCCTAGGCAACCCTGCAGTGAATCTGAGGATATCTGCTACCTCTTTGACGCATATGTTTCACAAGCGACTTCACCAGTAGATTAATTTAACAAGTATAAAATCCCACTAATACATGCACTTCTACAGTGAATACACATACACAGTGTCACAATGATGATGTGCTTTCTTCATGCTCACCTAATGAGTGGGTGGAGTGGGCTGGGGCTCACAGTGATGGCTCCTGTGTAGCTGTGCTTCATTGGGGAGTGATTATTCCAGTTGCAACCCCTCCCTACAGCTGGCTCTCCTCCACAGTGACTAAGGTGCCAGCTAATCCCTCTGTTTCCCTGCACACACAGGTTACCAACTACTGATAATGCATCACTGCTCACTCCTCTGGCTCTCACCTCCCTTAAGAAAATAACACTGTATGGTCAGATCGCTTGAGTTAAAATTAAGAAGAATTCAGGAATGCAGTTATGCAAAATTCAAATCCAGGATTTTGACAAGAACGCAAGTCTGACAATGCTGAATGATTGGGTGTTTGGAAAAAATAAAAAAGGACATTACAGTATATTACAATTTATGTTGGCTATGTGTGATTGGTTTGGGTAGTTTGTAGCTGAAATGATTAATTGATTCATCTTATTTTTATTGACTTATTGTAGATTATAAATGGTTAGTCTTTGACTTCGACTTTATCAATAATCATAGGACACTGATTATTCTGAGTCAGAGGAGATCAAGTATTATACAGTGTACAAATGTTACATAAATGTTATGACATTTATACAACTGTACTGCAGTGTCCAGAGGGGGGTGCACAGATTTTTAAGATGGTTTAGGCAAGTCAAAGTAAGAGTTTGAGCAGTTTAAGAGTTCCTGTCAAATAAGTGCAGAACACTGGATGGTCTTGAAAACATGAGAGGAATAGTGGATGGGTCCCAACTCTTACTAACCTATGCAGTCTTTATTTCACTTACAGGGCAGCAGCATCACCACTGGAGAAAAAAGTGAATGTTCAAAGTAGCAGTATCTGGTTTTAACTTTTACTTTAATAATGCCCAGAGAGAAAACTCTATTTGGTCACCCATGCACAGTGACAAATGAAAGACACAACAATAGCAACACTAACAAGCTAACAGACATTTAAAGAGGACATTATTGTAGCTCAGGACCCTTTCTAGAAAAATTTTAAAATATATATTAATACAATCTATCATGAACTAGAACGGCACTCAGTAGACTGCATACCTTCGCCATGGCCAAATGGACAAAAATGTCTAAAAATACACATCATTCATATATTTCACAAATTAAGGCACAAAAGATCCATTGAAACGATTCTGTGGGGCATCTCAGCATTAGTAACCTGTCATTCAAGACAATTGTCCAATCTCTCATTGTTCAGCTTTATTTTCTGCTACAAACACGTTGGCTTACATTTAAGGTTTGTTTCCAGACTGATTGTCCCACTACTCTTGTTATTTTCTATCTTAACAGCTAAATATGACTTGGCACTAAAGACCATCATTTTTAATACTTCCAAACTCAAAGTGTACCCTCATTTAACAACTTCATTCATGTGACTGAACTGTTTTAGAACATGTGATAGCCAACATGTGTATGCTGATACCAATATACAGTTTCTGCTATAAGCTAATATCAGCCAGTGGATCTGCCCCCGCCTGTTCATTGTCCTTGCTCTAGTCAATGCTTAGTTCTACTCAACCTTTTTTTTCTCCTTCTCTTTCTTTGGATTACTTTTCCAGCAGTGGAGCTAGATCTCTTGTGGTGAATGCAGTAATTGATGAATCATAACCCACAGGTTCATGATAATTCCATGCCTACACACAGCCTCAAGCATTATCGGGGTCTTAAAACACTAACATACGGCTCTTATCCATGTGGCTGCAATTTCCTACGAGGTCATTCTCAAGGCTGAGGTAAAGCACAATCCATTGCAGCAGGGCCAGCTAAATGCATGTGTGTCTTAATGGCTCACAAGTGTGGGAGGAATAACTTAGCTGATAGTGTGCTATAATAAAGTACTGAGATGTTCATCAGTTCTTGCTATGATGACCACACAGAGAACCTGATGCACAGCAGCTAGTATCACATAACAAAGAGGATTCAACTTACAACAGATAAACAACATTACTACCTCGCACTATCATTATTAAACCACAGTGTGTAGCAGTTTTTAGTGTGGACAACACTCAAAACTACTGCAGTATGGTCACAAAAACATGTCTTTGGAACACAGATCTGGAAAACTGGAAAAATGAATTGTAAGCCTTTTTTCAATTCTCTTGACAGAAGCAGTGAAGCTGGAGGTAAACAACAGTGAATCCAGTCATCTGGCTCCCTCTACTGGAGATCCAACTCGACCTAAAAAATACTGTACATCTGTATCTATTCCACAATTTATATTACTCCATCTCATCTTAGGGGTTAGTATCAAACTCAAGTGAATCTGTCACACAGCGGACGAGTGGAATAAATACAACTGCAGCCTGAAACTTTAGTGAGAGAGATGTTGTGTTGTGTGGACACAGGTGTGAATGCTTGACATTGTACCAACTTTGTTCGCCATTAACATGTTACTTGTTTCTGCAGCAACACATTTCTGCATAAAGTAGTAACCATGGCAATTTTGCAGATAAAACTTAATAAGCAGAGCCAACATTTCCATGATGGTAGGGTGACATTTCTACTGTACACAGAAGCTCAATACTTATGGCTGAGTGAAGGTACAAGGGTAGTTATACAAATAATTCTCTAATAACGACATTTAACATAACATCTAGATAATCTATGTAGTGTTAATAACACAATTTAGAATTTGCTCTTGTTGAAAGGGGGCAGCAGTCCACAGGGAGGACAACAATGATTTACTTTATTGATGAAAGTTATCAATAGATAGATAGATACATACTTTATTTATCCCCTAGGGCAAATTCATGATTCAATCTCATATCAGAAACCAAGACTTCTTGATTCAATGGATCTCCAGTCTCTACTTCAAAAGAACACAACAGGGCAACAACTGGGTGTAAATGAAGAAGTTTATTAATTCAACTACTATCTACAGAGTAAATGCAACGTGTAATAATTATAAAGATGAAAATAATGAAATGAGCGGTGTGATGAGTTGGCAATCGACGGAGAGAATATGTTATGGCTATACACTATGGCTATACAAAAAGCTTCAAAAAGGAAAACTTGATAATAATTAAAAGTTAAAAAATTACTCTGAAGCACTTCTGTTTTTTTAGTTCAGTTGGTCTTGACTTGGCTTATAAAAATAAAAGATTGTGCATGTAGACAAAAAGAATGTTACTTGGCATGTGGCAAAGAAAGAATAAAGAATGCGGACAAAAAGATAAAGTGCAAAAATGGCTAAGAGCTGTGGCAAAAAAGCCATGAGTTTGTGACTAAGAGCTAAGAGTTTACATAGCTACAGAGCCTGGCTTTGAGCAAAGTGTGAATGGATCACAACTGTTTTATCCCCTGGGGG
The DNA here is from genome assembly GCF_002814215.2 of Seriola lalandi dorsalis. Lineage (NCBI taxonomy): Eukaryota > Metazoa > Chordata > Actinopteri > Carangiformes > Carangidae > Seriola > Seriola lalandi. Next base: position 360,199 of record NW_019524809.1, read on the forward strand.
CTGGCGCACGTTTCAGGGGCGTCACCAGTCTTCTCCTGTGTTTCAACTTGGAGAATAGAGTAATTTTGCTTAGTTTAATTCTACAGCTTACCTATAAACTGGCACATCCGTCTTCCACCATGACCATAAAACATTAAATGAAATAACATATAAACCTAATGGCACTAATAATGACAGGACTAATACCAGTGTTGATTTCATATTACTTCCTTCAAACGTGGAATTAATCATAATACAAGTGGTTAACTGATCAAACAATATAAACATTTCCTAAAGATAATAGTCTCTAAATGTGGATTACACAGCAGTTGTAACTGTAATAATAATAATATGGACATTCTGGATGTCATGTAGTGTGTGTTACCATGTGTGAAGGATGCTGACATTATGGTCACATGAAGGACATTGTCTTAAAATCTACATGTTGCATTTCAAACATTCTATGGGATAGAAGTTTGGGATTAAACTATCGCATAGGAACATCTCATGAGTTACAGAACAGTTAGATATTTAATTTTACATTCTTCCTCAGATCTGTGTCTGTGAAGAGAGTTCTGCTGGTCACTACCCAGGATTGGAATGTGGGTTGTAGTTTATGACTCTTATCTAGAGAGGGACAGAGGAAGGGAGGATTGGTGTGTGTGTGTGTGTGTGTGTGTGTGTGTGTGTGTGTGTGTGTGTGTGTGTGTGTGAGAGGCCAGGACTCCCACCTGTGATAATCTGTCCTTTTGTTGTTACTTTTCCTATATAGGAAACAATCAAACGTCAATAGACAGAGTCTTATTGTTACAAACTCGATATTTTGCCTATGCTTTCTCTGCATGTCCTTACAATGAACTTGTTTAATGGCTTGTGACTGATGCCAGGTCAGGTATGTACGCTACATATATTAAATTTAGATATTAAAAGGGATATACAGTAGGTATTACAGGGATTGTAGGGTGTAGGCTGTAATTTAATTTATAACACATAGGCCCATCTTACAATATGTGATTCACTTACAGCGTCATTTTTCCATCTTGTTTCAGTCCAATTACATTCTATAAACATCCTATAAAGACTGTCATAAGCCATATTTAAGAAAAAAATTTCCAAGACGTAATAAACATCTCACACATGCAAAACAACAGCCACAAGACACAACATATGAAATGTTTCATGTATCATGCAAAGTGCTGGCGTGACAGATTTGTCTGATATCATGATTCATTACATGTCTCTCTCTTTCCACGCGGTGGCATCCTTTTCTACATCAGTTCTTACTGAGCTGTGATTACTCTCTGACTTTAGGTGTTAGTAACAATGACTGTTTACCGACGTGTTAAAAGGGACACAGCAGTGATTAATAATTACTTTATAACATATAATGGAATCTGAGTCTTTATTGTTGGCAGGAAAAAAGCAAAAAATATTTGCAAAGACGCAGGAGCACTTTGACGGTTATGCTGTGCTGTTGCACTTCATTATAGCTCATATCTGTTCCTCAGTAAGTTAACCTTTCTCACTGGTCTGATGGTTTCTCTGTGGGAAGTCGACCCTAGACTATACTGTTCACTGTTTTTTTGCTTGTTAGTTGCAAGCAAGACATTTTGTGCAGGTGAGCACACCTACACCACCAGTTTTAACCTCATTATTATCATACTGTATGACCTGTACATTAGTAGTTTAGCATCTGTGAGCTCAATTTACTATTTACTGTAGGCCACTGCTGTATATGTTGCTGATTTAGCACCAATGATATAAGCAAATACTGAATCATAACAGTAGATGTAGAAGTATTTAAGGGAGGATGTGAAGTGTTACTAATCTTCTCCTTGTTTACTCGCAGCTTAGCAAAATGTTGCTGGGCGTTAAAGATATCTACCCAAACTGGTAGATCTGTAAGGTCGCAGTTTACACCTGTAGTTCAGTTTATTTGGTTCTAATCTAATGTATACAGGTGTGTGTATGTGTATGTGTGTATGGGGGTGTGTCTGTGGGGACACAGACAAAGACAAGATGGCCGATTCAAAGTGGTCACTGTGACAACATTACCTGAACGAAGACTACACAAGATGGTAGTAAACAAAGAAACTACTCAAAATGGCTGCTGAGACCACCTAGTGTGTGGCGGAGGGAAGGTGTGAGTTTCTTTGTTAGCCTAGCTCATGTAATCTAAAGGTACCAGGTTAGAATGAGCAGGTTAGCTTCATGCAGGTTATAGAACTGAGATTTAATAAAGGTATGTGTGTGAACATACGAGTACTCGATTAACTGTTTGACTAACCTACACCTAAGCAAACAATACAACAAGAAGACATTAATCAACAGGTACATTAATAAAGTTAAGACTTCTGCTGCTTAGCTGTGCTGTGCTATGAGAGGTTAGGCCCAGTCAGTTAACGTTACCCAGTCTTTGGAACAAAACAAAGAGGTCCTTTTCAGTGTTGTTGTAAAGTCCAGTGAGTTGGGTGGCTTCCTGGTAGAGTAAAGTCCTGTCTGGCTGTGTGACTTCCGTTGTTATCTCCTTTGTTCACCCGTTCCACACTAACTCTGGTGTGACTCCTGTTGCTCCAGGTGTAAACAGTAAGGAACTGTGGGGAAGTTAGTTTCTTTGTCTGTGGAGCAAAGAAACATCTGGTCTCTTGAACGAGTCCCAACATTAGAGAAAATGAAGCCTCCCGGTAAAGGATCTTTTTCAGGCAGCACAGCAGACAGGAAAGGACTAACCAGCCTTGTTCGTCAGGCAATGACAGACAGAGCTCATTAAACATCTTTGTAGGGCATCTTGGCAGACGACGGTTATGAGATCAGCCCCCTATGGCTGCAGTCAAAAGTCTAAAATATCTCCTTTCCTAAACACTTTTCCTTGACCTCAATGGAAAACGTCATGAGGTTAAGGAAATACCTGAAGGAGAATTCATAAGGACTTAGGAAAAGCCTGTGCTTACACTAAGCTATTTTTTCAACTAACTTTATTTATATTTTTTCACTTGGACAATAATTACTCCTTGCCTATCCACAAAAACAAAGCAAACAGGATTGAAATGTTCAAATAAGATAACGTGAAAGAAAAATACAAATAGAGAAAGTCAGCAAGGGATCAGAATAAATTATTATAGGTCCTTTTGACACTTCGATACAATTGTTAGTAGAGAAAATTCATTTTTAGTTCATTACACAATGGGAGGGGATTTAGTGAAACAACATGTATGTATAAGCTATAGTATTTTGTTATGATGATGATATCGTTAACTAGAAATTCAATATGCTTGTTCTTCAAGATGATTCTTAACTGGACAGATTTGAAAGAGAAGAAGTCTATATTTCTGGATTTGGGCTTCAGTTGATCATACAAGGATTTCCATGAGTTTTGGATTGTGTCACAAACATAAAATATTTTTCTATATTTTACGTGAGTCTGCAGAAGTGAAACTACAGTAGTGCATCACTTTAAATGTTGCTGCGACAAGGAATTGTGGGACAGCATTTCTCCTTTCCTGTTGTAAAGGAAGATCCAGTGATTCCTATGCTAAAGGAGATAAGATAGAAAGCACTGACGCTCATTTCCTTATCATTTAGAAAAATCTGACCAGCTCTTGTCATGGCTGCTGCTTAGATACTTCTGGATCATTTCACTCAGTTAGGAACATTCCAAAGCAAAAAAAACTTTTCAACAGCAGCCTGTGAATCCCACCTGACCCAGTTCATGCAAGTGATCTTGTGTCAGTGGAGCTTGTTACTGGGAGACTGTGATGCAGACTAGATATGCAATTCTATTGCAGGGTAAGGGTACAGTTTGAAAATGTATAGTTATCATGCATAGGGTTCAAATCCCAACCATTCAAACATTCACAACACACCACAAAAAGAACAAATGCAAAAAAAAAAAAAAATCAAATTTCCAATTTCCTAAAATATACTGTAAAATCTACAAAAGCAAATCAGGTTGCATACAGAATGGTCACAGCTAACATTTCCTAAACACAGCTTTACAGCTTTTTCAGTTTGAACTTTAAATATCTTGTCTTTGTAGTGTATTCAATTGAATGTAGGTCAAAAAGGATTTGCAAATCAATGTATTCTGTTTTTATTTATATTTTACACAATGTCCCAACTTCTTTGGAATTGGGGTTGTACAAAACCTTATGCAATTTATACTGCCAAACACAGAAGCACAGACGCTTTCAAAATAAGAGTCTCAAAGAGGTAAGGTTGGTCATAAAAGTTCGATCTTAGAAGCTATCATCTATATGGGGATGTAGTGGTACAGCTTTTTGCATCAACTTCTGTTAGGGCATCTACATGTGTGTATACATGTCTTGCTATGGTTGTGGGGACAAATTTGGTTTTGAAACCATGAGTGTGTGGTTATTTTGGCCAGTCGTGATAGCTTCAAAAGGCTTTTTGAGGGACAACTGCAGTGACTGAGGTAGTGTCAGGATAAGTCTCTATGACATGAATGAAACTGAAAGTAACGTCCTTTGTACAGATTGAAACGAGAGGAGTGAAGTACTCGCACGAAGCAGCAGGCACATTCAAAATTTCTCCAGGAATATTCTAGTTATCATTATTATTATTAGTAGTAGTATTATTATTATTGTTATAGATGACATCATTGCCTACGGGTATTACTGTTGTTACTTCCACTATAACAATCAACAACCAACAGTATATACAGCTGTTCCTGGTCTCTCTCTTCTCCCTCTTTCTCTCTGCCCCTCTCTCTGGTTCTGTTGATGTTTGTTCCTGGCAAAAGGGAGATTGTGCTGCTCATAGTGCAATTGTTGGGTGTCTCTATATAATTTTGTAAGGTCATACCTTCACTCTGTAAATTGAAATATGATCCAGGAAGTCGAGTTTAAGTAATACATCCATGAGAAGGTTTATCACATGCCAAAACACTGCACAGTAGTCAATACCGTGACACCGGATTTTGCTGATAGGCTGGTTAAAGGTAGAAATACAGCATTCATTTTACAAAGTAATCCATCGCGAAGGTGCACTTACACATATTTGACCATAATGCCTTTGCAGATGCATTGTTTTTGAATTGTGTCTCATCAAAGGTTGTGGCAGGTTGTGTTTTGCTGGATGATGTCCCTTTTTTTGCTGGAGCCTTCTGCATTGAAGGAAGTATGAAGCTTGCAGTGGAAGCAGATCAGTAAGTTCTTCAACTGTGTTGATGAGTGAATGAGGAGTAGTGGGATGATGAATGGGTTAATCCACACATAGATCCACTCTACAGTGATGGGGTTTAGCTGGGGCACTGACCAGATTAGACAGCACCTAATGCTTTGTAAGATGATTACATCTATTTCAGGAGGTATTTATTCCATTGCAGAGTTGTAACTGTGTTTGAGTGCATTCCACAGACCTATTGTCCCTATTCACTGCCAACAGAAATGGTAAGATATTTATGGTCTGTCTTTGTTGAGTGAGCAGTAACAAGTATCAATAACAACTCTTTACACACACTAATAAAGCTACTAGTGGTCTAATAAATGAATGACATTAGTTAACGAAGTGGCTCACTCTATATTGGTCAATGATGAACAATGATCAATATTACTTTGTAATGACAGCTTGCAGTCAATGGAAGTAAGTTTTTATGCAGAGCATTTATGCAAGATATAAGTGTGTTCCTGGAGAACATCTGTTGCAGGATATTATGTAAGCATTCAAATGTAGCGAAAGATTAGACATTACACTGTAATCCACACATTACATGAAAAACTAGTCCTAATGGAGTTTGTGCTAAAAGTGCTACATGGCCTAACAAGAAAAAATCCAAAGACAGTTTATTGTCTGATAACAAGTCATTCAGCATTTAACTAGAGTGGAAGACAAGGTTTTTTGCACTACAGAGCAGGATAACAGATAAGTCTTGAGGTATTTTATATTTTCTTATTATCAAATGCCATGGAAAGACGCAAACCAAGTACCCGAGAAACTGTGTACCAAGCAGTGGTGCTGTTTGAAAGGCAAAGGTTGGAAAAAAAAAAATATTGGTGATTTATCTTGCTTTATGTTTGCTGTATTTTTATGAGGTTCAGTGATGAATAAAAACTATATGATATTATTTTTGGAATATCCCTCACTTTTACTTTCAGTGGTTAAAACTTTAGCACAGTATGCCAAACTCACCAAGCCCTGTATCAGGAACACCTGTTTGTAGTGTTCATACCTGGCCTGGCATCAGTCACAAGCCATTAAAGAAGTTCATTGTAAGGACATGCAGAGTTACGGACCCACAATTGACTCTTTGTTACTCTTCCCAACATCAAACTATCAAATTGATAGGAAACAGAGACAAAGGTCTCTCACAAACAGACCATGCTTGTAGCATGCCAGTGAGACACAGAACCAGACCAAGGGTCAAAGGGTCAGCTCAAGAGGATCAATAAATGGACACCATACATCTGGAGAACATAGGCCAAATCTCCAGGTTGTAACAATAAAACTCTGTCTAATGGTATTTGATTGTTTCTTATATAGGACCAGTAACACCAAAAGGTCTGATTATCACTAAGGTGTGATTCCTGTCCTCTCTGTGTCATGCATGAACACAAACACCAACCTCCCTTCCTCTGTCCCTCTCTAGATAAGAGTCATAAACTACAACCCACATTCCCATCCTGGGTAGTGACCAGCAGAACTCTCTTCACAGACACAGATCTGAGGAAGAATATATAATTAAATATCTGTTCTGTAACTCATGAGATGTTTCTATGCAATAGTTTAACCCCAAACTTCTATCCAATAGAATGTTTGAAATGTAACATGTAGATTTTAAGACAATGTCCTTCATGTGACCTACTGTCAGCATCCTTCACACATGGTAACACACACTACATGACATCCAGAATGTCCATATTATTATTATTACAGTTACAACTGCTGTGTAATCCACATTTATACACTATTAGCATTAGGAAATGTTTATATTGTTTGATCAGTTCACCACTTGTATCATGATTAATTCCAGGTTTGAAGGAAGTAATATGAAATCAACACTGGTATTAGTCCTGTCTGTCATTATTAGTACCATTAGGTTTATATTTTATTTCATTTAATGTTTTATGGTCATGGTGGAAGACGGATGTGCGAGTTTATAGGTAAGCTGTAGAATTAAACTATTCAAAAGTTCTGTGGAAAATTACTCTCTTCTCCAAGTTGAAACACAGGAGAAGACGGGTGACGCCCCTGAAACGAATGCCAGCCCCAAGGGGATAAAATAGTCTTGATCAATTCACACATGGCTCTAGTCATCTGCTCAAAAAAAAAGCTCAAAGTCCCGGCTCTGTAGCTATGCAAACTCTTAGCTCTAAGCTGCTAGCCACAAACTCATGGCTCTTAGTCATTTTTGCACTTTATCGTTTCATTTGCGTCGTTTATTCTTTATTTGCCCCATGCTCGAAATAACATTATTTTTTTACATGCGCAATCTTTTATTTTCATAAACCAAGTCAAGTCCAAATGAACCAAAACAAAAGAAGTGCCTCAGAGTAATTTTGCTACTTTTAATTATTATCAAGTTTTCCTTTTTGAGGATTTTTGACTGATTAGAGTCATTTGTTCAACACCAGTCTCCTCTAAAGTTATCAAGCCAAAGTGAAGTGCCTCAGAGTTATTTCACATCAACCCGCAAGAGATACCGGCAGATAACACATCTGCCCACGACCGCCTGCAGAGAAGCATACCAAAAATCAAGAGTGCCCGAGACAGAAAGTCTCCTGGCAAACTCCACCAGAGCTGAACCATTGAGACACCGGCAGAATCCACCACCATGATAAAGGGACACGGCCTCCAGGAGAATCCACCTACATCCCGCGTCTCCAGGGTTACCACGGCAACCATGGCCACCTGGGTTCCAGCCAAGGGTCTCCAGCTACAGCGCAACTCACAGTAGGCCGGTCTTAACACTCTGCTCATGACTGGGTTGATGTCGAAATAAGTAATATTTAATTATTTGTAGACGTAGTATCATTAGCTGTATAGCCATAGTGTATAGCCATTACATATTCTCTCCCACCATTGCCAACTCATCACACTGCTCATTTCATTATTATTTTCATCTTTATGATTATTATACCTTGCATTTACTCTGTAGATAATAGTTTAGTTAATAAACTTCTTTATTTACACCAGTTATTGTCCTGTTGTGTTCTTTTGACGTACAGACTGGAGATCCATTGAATCGAGAAGTCATGGCTTCTGATATGAGATTTGAAATTTATCAATTAAGTAATTCAGTGTTGTCCTACCCGAGGACTGGTGCCCCCTTTCAACGAGAGCAAATTCTAATTTATGGCGTTAACACTACATGTGCACCTGCTTTTTCATGTAATTATCCAATCAGCCTATCACTAAACTAAAGTTCTGGGCAGATTTGGCCAGATGTTACACATTGCACCTTTAAATGACATAAGAAAACATTCCACCTTAAAAGTTGCTGGTAGCTGCTGGTAGCCTCTGAGCTGCACAGTGAATTAAATCGTTAGGTATTGAAAATGAAAAAGTGCCTTTATTCATCATTCTTTTGGATGGACGTCGACTCCAGGTCTGGGAAATGAAGCCTATGCAGAAGTGCCTTAAACCTGCATTCTATTGAATAACCATCAGGGGGCGACTCCACTGGTTGCAAAAAGAAGTCAGATTGTATTGAAGTCAATGGGAAAATTACCCTAATTATGGTCCCATTTAAAAGAAAATAGATGATGAAGCAGAGTGGTTTTAGGGCGTGGCTAACACGTGATTGACACACACAGTGACCTGCCTATTAATCTGGGTAGAGGTGTGTCAATGTGGTGGACATTTGACTTTTCATTGTTTTCAGTTCACCAAAGTTAGCTCTAACATGTTGTTGCCTGAACATTTCTTGTTCAACGTTCAGTTGTTCTAAAAGACACTCTGAGAAGTCTGTGATTCAATTTTTTTACGGTTGGTACATTTTATTTTAAGCATATTTCACACATTCTGTCCTCGTTACTACTGTGAAGATTCAAAGCAGATGTGTTCTATAAAAGCTATCAAAAAAGTTAAAGCAAGATCTTCATACATAACTTTATTGGACACTGTAAACCGCATTAATTTGAACAATTTACAACACTGGAAACCTGTATAAAAGAATATAATAAATGGATTAATTAAATACTGTAGTGTGCAATTTACAATCAACTATTTAAAATCAAAAACCAAAACATACAAAAGTTAAAGCTGTACTTCACTGTCAATTGTTAAGCTTGCATAATAAAAAAAAAAAAGGTATTTGAATCAACAGTGATATAGAATTTTTATATATAGAATAGTATAATCATCAACATCATCATCACAATTTATTTGATTCAGTAACAGTCTCCCTCTAAATAAGTGATGCTTTTGGAACAGCAGCATGCAGGTGGAGGTGGTGCAGGTCCTCCATCACTCCTGGAAGAGGTTGTAGGTGTCCCCAAAGCTCCAGACCTTAGCTGGATGGAAAAAAACATTATAATAGAGCGAATTGTATCATATTGTAGACTATAGACAAAAAGACAAAAGAAACAGCGCTGATTAAATGATCTCACACTTATCTGAAAATACATTATTCCCTCAGCTTAGTTGTAAAAAACATTCTGCTATTCTGTTTTAAATTAAATAACAATAGAATAGAAACCAATACTCACTTTGGTGTCATTGTGCAGATGCATGTCATGATAGTTCTCAGCTCTCAGTGATGTTCTTTATTCTGAAAGAGACAAAATCATTCCAACAGTGATGTGCCAGTTCACACTTAGAAAGAACTAGTTCAAAGTTCAATTCATACAGATTAAAATTAGTTAGCTCACGTTCATAGTTCATTTTAAAAAATTGTATTTGTTTTTTATAATAAATAGGCCACTATTGTTTTTCAATAGAACGTCCTTCTACCCATTTATCACCAGCCCAAAATCATTGCCACTCCCAAACTAAATGAATTATTGTATACTAAAGAATCACAGACATGAGTTACATTTAATACCGTTTGTACCGCTAGCACCAGCCATGCCAGGCCACGTCTATGATGATGTCATGCGGCGTGCCTTAAAACTGTCGTAAAACGTGAGCGGCATTTGTAAACTAATTTGTTCAGTTCAGCATTCACAAAAAATATGAACGCATTCATACACTGCACTCCATTCAAATAGATGTTTTGACCCATCATCAATAATGAAATGAACTAGAGCTGCAAAACTAGCCAACAGACACTGAACTAAACTTAATATTAACAAACACGACACATATGTCAGCTGATCTGCTCTTGAACAGCAGGTCTTGACATGACAGTTAACTACAATAAAGTTATTTTTGTTTACACTAAGTTCAGTAACGTAACCTTAGATTTGCAGTACAAATTTTAAAACACATTATAACATGTTTTACCCTTGGTCTACGGTTTAATAAAAGTTGTTACACCAGACAGTTAGCTTACACACAGTAGCTTCAGCTACAATAACATTACAAACTTTCTCCTCATATATGTGATATTTACCAAATGTGGACATGTATGCAATTAGCTACTGAGATTATTTTAACAGTAAGCTATAAAGTTTACCTCGAATTATGAATGCTGACTGTGTTAGCAGCGACTTCGTACCGCGTATCCAGGAGCCTGTTGCGTTCAGGTAGCCGGTGTGGGTAGGTGTGCATAGTGTCCTCGGTTCTCGGGGGTCAGAGCCACCCGTTGCTCCTCCTCAGCTCCACCCTCTCAACCAATTATGGTTTCTTGTGGTTTCAAAAAACCAAGATGGCGACAGCCAAAATGCAAACTCCTAGCTTCAAAACGCTTGTTAACAAACGAATGGTGACATCACGGTGGGTTGTCACTTCGTTTACACAGAAATATGACAAAGTCAGTATGTTAAACTTGGACAGCTTGTGCTGCTTTCCCAGTACTGCTGGAAATGAAGGCTAGGTTAACTACGTTTTCATAGCCTTGCCTATTAGCTTTGCTGGACCTGTGCCTGTACTGCAACTTTTTCTCTGAATGGATATTTCCAATTCCATGCTTCATGCGCTCGACACAAGTAAATGAATGTAAACTTGCAACCATCGGAACAGTGGTTACATAACCTTTTGAAGCAATCTGCAACAACCACGCACAGAGACCTTTTGAAATGGACTTGAATCAATTCAGGAAATCAGTGGCAATACCCAGCCCTACTCAGAATGGTGTGCAAAACAAAAAAAACATCTAGTAAGCAGCAGCTCTGTGGAGGGAAACTCCTTGTTGATGAGAGAGGTCAGAGGAGAATGGATGGACTGGTTGGAGCAGACAGAAAGGCTACAGTAGCTCAGATAACCACTCTTTACAACTGTGTTGAGCAGAAAAGCTTCAAAGTGAACAACACATCCAAACTTGAGGTGGATGGGCTACAACAGCAGAAGACCACATCAGATTCCTCTCCTGCCAGCCAAGAACAGAAACCTGAGGCTGCAGTGGACACAGGCTCACCAACACTAGACAGGTGAAGACTGGTAAAAAGTAGCCTGGTCTGATTCATCTGGATTTCTGCTGATCAGAACCTGGCATCAACAGCACGAATCCATGGACCAAACTGGCCTTGTGTCAACATTCCAGACTGGTGGTGGTGTAAAGGTGTGGGGAATATTTTTACACTTTTAATATAAATCAATCATGGTCTGAACACCACAGCTTATCTAAGTATTGCATCCCTTTATGGCCACAGTTTACAATCTTATTAGATTCTTATTATTAGTAAAAGCCATATTCACCCATTCACATTCACAGATAACTCATACAGTACACAGACAGACACACAGAAACAGACAGACACACACACACACACACCACTCAGAGGCTGTTTAGGGTTCAGTATCTTGCTCAATGACACTTAGACATGCAGACTGGACTCATTCTTCTGATTAATGCACAACCGGCTCTATCTCCTGAGCCACGGTGAGCCTGCTCTGAGCTCAGCAAACAGTCCACAGCAGGACTGCACCTCTGCAAAGTCGTGTAGTTGCAACTCCATGATGTTTCACAGGATTCTGAAGCAGTAGTATATTTCTGTCATTATGTGACATCCGTTACCTCTTGATCAGCTCCTGTCATAGCAGAGAACCAGCAGAGAACAGCCTTGCTAACTGAAACAATCAAACAATCTGTATCTTGGGTTACACAGACAGACACTGCTAGACTGCCCCACTGTCTCACTCCTGCCAAGTATCTTATCTGCAATTTGCTGCAGTGTGTCACCCATCACGTGGTCGTGGCTGAGTGGTTAGTCAGCCTCCAACTCACCAATGATGAAGTGACAGGAGTATGCCTCAGTGATACAGATCCATGCAACTACTATTAGACAGACAGCAATGGTGAATGTGTACAACAGACAACGCCACTTTAGTGAAAAACGCTGGATGGTGGAGTGTGCAGTAGCTTTGGTGTAACGTTTCACTTGATGCAGAAAAGTGCTGATGTTTAACCTTAACAGTAGTCTCATTTTTGTCCAGCATGTTCAACATCCTATTGGAAAACAAGAGCAAATCCAGGTTTGCATATGACATAATTTCATAACACTGTTCGGACCTCTATTAAATATACAAGATTTTTATGTAAAGTTACATGTAGTGTTGCACTTTAAAGCCCAATTATCATCTCTACAACAGTGTTTTGACATTTTTTAAAAGGCAAATCAATTATTTTCTTTTACAGTATTTCTTTTGGCATCCCAACTGTTGGAATATTACTGTTTTTTGACAATGCGGCTGTGTCGCAACAGATACATCTACATATACCTTCTGTAAACAAGTGTGTGTCAATGATTACAGCTCTAGCAGTCTAGCACAAATGTTTTCAAATGAGACCTTTAGCCACTTTAACACATGAATGTATTTGACTGAATGATGTGCTTAAGAGTAGTCAGATCAAAAAAAATCCATATAAAGGATTCGGAAACCCTTCTTTGGCACAAAAAACAAAAAGAATTCACCATATATTAGAAATATGAAGTGTGACTCTGGGTCAAACTCCAACTCCCTGTGATTGGTTTAGTTTTTGAAAATGACAATTCTGAACTCCCACAGAAGAAGATAATCAGAGCCTTTAGGCAGGATTTAACAAATGGGCAAACAACGGGTTAATATACAGTATATCGCACAGGTGTTTGATGGGCAAATCATGAAATCATTTGAACAACTTAAACAGACACTACCTCAGAAACATTAGGAATGGGAAAGGATTTGTAAATAACCAACCAAACTGGAGGAACTGTAAATTTCATTTATAGAGGACGAGACAAAAAAAGGTGTTTTGTCAAAAATGTATAAAGCACTACAACATGACTAATGATAATAGTTTGGATGTCAAAGAAAAATGGGAGCTGGAAGCAAATATAATAACAGATGAATAATGGGATGAACATTCAAAGCAGGACATAAGCTAACCAACAGCCAGATCGAGAGGGAGTTTGAAGGTGAAAATGAGGCATTTTAAAACCCCTTTTATCATGTCCACATACAGCAATATATCAGAACTTTGTTGGAGGGGCTGTGGACTGGTGGGGGACTTCACACATATTTTTTGGGATTGCCAAAAGGTAATGGAGTTCTGGAAGAGTGCTCAAAAAGAGATTAAACAGAATTAATTGTAGTTTAGCACCAACACTTTTCATACTGGGTATATTATCCAATAATATGACAGATAGAGATTTGATTTATGTATTGAGAAAAAAAGCAAAAAAATGATAAGTCTCTCAAGCTGCAAATGCACCACCGCCACATCTCTCCACCTTCACAGCACCCCCCCCCACTGCTGAAAAAAATCCTAGAGGAAACACTGCACTTGTTTGTTTTATTTCGTGCTATCATATAGGCTTAAGCTTTAAATGCTAGTGATAGGAATGTTAATTTAGGGACGGTAGGATTGGTATGGTACTGAATAATGTGCTTCTTATGTTAATGTATAAGGAATTCTGTTATGAACAATGAAGAAAAAATACATCTCATAAGGTTTGGAACAGGTATGTAAAAAAATGTATTAAAATAAGAGTAATTATATAAGCATCTCCTCCAAGTTGTATGATTCATATGTTCTATGTTGAATAAAAACTCAGATATACAATACTGTGCAAGCTTTAGGCAGGTGTGAAAAAATGCTGTAAACTAAGAATGCACAGAAGATCTGTGGTTAGTTCTCCAAGATGTTTGGAACAACCTACCAGCCGAGTTCCTTCAAAAACTGTGAGCAAGTGTACCTAGAAAAATTGATGCTGTTTTGAAGGGAAAAGGTGGTCACACCAAATGTTGATTTGATTTAGATTTCTCTTCTGTTCATTAACTGCATTTTGTTAATTGATGAACATAAACTATTAACACTTCCATTTTTGAAAGCATTCTTAGTTTACAGCATTTTTTCACACCTGCCTAAAACCTTTGCACAGTACTGTATGTATGCATTATTTATAAAAAAATGTGTAGTACTGTATTTTTTTCTTCTGCAAAGTGGCAGATGTTGATGTGTACTAAGAGTTTTAAGTATTTCTATCACAGACAAATATACAGGGGCATGTTAGGACTTTTTTAGGCATCAGTGAATCAAAATGACCAAAGACAAATCAGTTATCATCCTGTTAGTCAGACTGACGAGAGAGAGCACTTTACGTTACCCTTTGAAAAAAAGAAACAAGTGTGTTCCGTTTTGTTCGCCTCTCTCCTCATTGACTGTCCAAACGTTCTATTAACAACCATAAAAACAGCAGGATAAGAAACCAAACTAAATTACGTATTCTGTCTGTCTGTTGATCTCCTTCACTATTAAAGGGGCATTAGATAAGATCCCAAAATTGGTTGTTTTTAGTGACATTTGTGGCAGTGAAGTGACAGTGCAGTCAGCCTTCTGTTGCTCGCTCTCATGGTTGTGCTCGCAATCCTTGGGCATGAGCACGCATCGACCAAAACAGCAACACTGCACGAGATTGCATGGAATATTATAGCCCTATTATAGAGTTGCCACACTTCACTATTGACACGAGTTTCAATTGCAACTCTCATTTAGCTGAATAGATGCGCTAATGTTTCAGCAAAATACAGACTTACTTTCAACTAACTGTATTGAATTGGTCTTGGAGTTTGTAGAGACAACGACAGTCCTAAACTGACATCAATTATAACAGCAAATCAATAAAATGTTATTCATATAGCTCAAATTCACAAATCAATTGGTCTCAGGTGGCTTTACAACCTGTGCAGGTAATGACAGAGTTATGTGTTCTGTAAAAAAACATCTTGTAACTGTCTAGTTTCTAGTGGTTTACTTTGTTGTAACCTATACATACACTTGTTTATTTTACTGTTACTGTCAATCAGCATACATAAAATAGGGAATGTATCACAATAAAACATGCCATTTTCTACACTGTCACTGTTTTCCTTTCAGGTTTCCCTTTCTAAAGGCTATGCAGCAGCTCTACTAGATGAAAGCAGAGACACTGATGCTAGAGGGTGGAGGACAAGGACAAAGTAAAAAAGTTTGTTGTGAAAGAAAAGAAAAAGCATGTGTGAAAATGTGTTGTGTTCCGGCGTGAGTTCATTAACTATAAAGAAAAACGACCTTTTCATTTTTTTATACAAGCAGCTTTATTTTAAAAACTTTCATTTAAAAAATTTTAAACTAAAATTCACATTTTTTTTCAATGTCATATCTTTTTACAAGTTTTACAATGTCTGTATATACAGTTGTGCTCATAAGTTTACATACCCTGGCAGAATTTGTGATTTTTTAGCCATTTTTCAGAGAATATGAATGATAAGAGAAAAACTTTTTGTCCCCTCATGGTTAGTGGTTGGGTGAAGCCATTTATTGTCAAAACAACTGTGTTTCCTCTTTTTGAATCATAATGACAACAGAAACTACCCAAATGACCCTGATCAAAAGTTTACATACCCTGGAGATTTTGGCCTGATAACATGCACACAAGTTGACACAAACGGGTTTGAATGGCTACTTAAGGTAAACATCCTCACCTGTGATCTGTTTGCTTGTAATCAGTGTGTGTGTATAAAAGGTCAGTGAGTTTCTGGGCTCCTGACAGACCCTTGCATCTTTCATCCAGTGTTGCACTGACGTTTCTGGATTCTGAGTCATGGGGAAAGCAAAAGAATTGTCAAAGGATCTGCGGGAAAAGGTAGTTGAACTGTATCAAACAGGAAAGGGATATAAAAAGATATCCAAGGACTTGAGAATGCCAATCAGCAGTGTTCAAACTCTAATTAAGAAGTGGAAAATGAGGGATTCTGTTGAAACCAAACCACGGTCAGGTAGACCAACAAAAATTTCAGCCACAACTGCCAGGAAAATTGTTCGGGATGCAAAGAAAAACCCACAAATAACTTCAGCTGAAATACAGGACTCTCTGAAAAAAAGTGGCGTGGCTGTTTCAAGACGCACAATAAGGAGGCACTTGAAGAAAAATGGGCTGCATGGTCGAGTCGCAGGAAGAAAGCCATTACTACGCAAATGCGACAAAGCATCCCACTTACAATACGCCAAACAGCACAGAGACAAGCCTCAAAACTTCTGGAACAAAGTCATTTGGAATGATGAGACCAAAATTTAACTTTTTGGCCAAAACCATAAACGTTACATTTGGAGAGGAGTCAACAAGGCATATGTTGAAAGGAACACAATTCCTATTGTGAAATTCGGAGGTGGATCGCTGATGTTTTGGGGATGTGTGAGCTACAAAGGTACAGGAAACTTGGTCAAAATTGATGGCAGGATGAATGCAGCATGTTATCAGAAAATACTGGAGGAAAATTTTCACTCATCAGCCCGGAAGCTGCGCATGGGACGTACTTGGACGTTCCAACATGACAACGATCCAAAACACAAGGCCAAGTCGACCTGCCATTGGCTACAGCACAATAAAGTGAAGATTCTGGAGTGGCCATCTCAGTCTCCTGACCCCAATATCATTGAGCCACTCTGGGGAGATCTCAAACGTGCAGTTCATGCAAGACAGTCCAAGAATTTACAGGAACTGGAGGCTTTTTGCCAAGAGGAATGGGCAGCTTTACCATCTGAGAAAATAAAGAACCTCATCTACAACTTCAAACTGTCATTGATGATAAAGGGGGCAATACACGGTATTAAGAACTGGGGTATGTAAACTTTTGATCAGGGTCATTTGGGTAGTTTATGTTGTCATTATGATTTAAAAAGAGCAAACACAGTTGTTTGATAATAAATGGCTTCACCCAACCACTAACCATGAGTGAAAGAAAAGTTTTTGTGTTATCATTCATATTCTCTGAAAAATGGCCAAGAAATCAGAAATTCTGCCAGGGTATGTAAACTTATGAGCACAACTGTATATTTAATGTTTTACAAGTCCATCAATAGATATTTATAATAAAGGACTGTCTAAGCCATATTCTGAGGAATTTTTCTTGCTCCCATTGTCTGTTATGCAGTCATGTGCTAGAGAGAGAGAGAGAGAGAGAGAGAGAGAGAGAGAGAGAGAGAGAGAGAGAGAGAGAGAGACACACACACACCCTGGCAGCTTTTACTATGTGGACACTAACGTTTGGACTTCTTGCTGTACACTCTCTGAAAGACAACAAGTTTAACATTAGTTGACAGTGACAATTTACTGTGTGGCATTCCCATATCAGTGGTGGCATCATTCTCTAGTGAACTTGTTGAACTCTCCTCATAATTCTTCAGGCATACAAAAAATAAAATATGTTTTCATACGTATGACCTACGAAACTTTCTGGTTGACATATAGATATCAAATGTGGTCTCTCTCACGGCTCGCCACATCCCAGGCTGGATGTTGACATCTGCCAAGGTCCCATTCATGCATGCCTGTGACATGGTAAAGCACCCCTTGCCACATACCATAAAATAAAATGGCATTTTCAGTAGAAGTAATAATGCTGTGTGACATACATGCTCATCCACCACCAAGAGCAGTAGCTAGCTTAGCTAGCAATTGCTGTAGTAGTACACATTTCAGTGGGTGAGGATTTACTTCAGTGGTAATTTGATGTACTGTACATAATGCAAAGAAAGAATCGTATGACACTTAGCATGCAGAATGTCAAGACCCTTACTGTAAAAGTTGCTTTGGATAAAAGCGTAAGCTAAATGAATGTAATGCAAGAGCTCCCTGCCCTAAATGCAGTGAATCAATACAAGATGAACTGATGACGGCTGAGCCACACTTCATTTCAAAGTATTTGTCTGTCCTTGTGGTGGTTGTATTGTCTTGTGAAATCCCATTATACTCACCATGAACTCCTCTCGATTGTCCGCCTTCTGGCGGCAAAAACAAAAATGGTTAACAATGTACCTCATCCAGACCAGTATGGCAGACTGACCAGATATCACCCCAGCCTGTAAACAAAAAAGGAAAAGGGGAAAAAAAAAAAACTTCTACTATTACCATCAAAATGTAATTTTCATAAGACCAAAAAACTTGTGGTAACATGTTGAAAAATATAAAAAAATGGAAAACTGTTACTCAGTGGAATGAAATAAGTTATGTCAAATGGTTTTCACTCTTACCACATGAAGTTTCTTTGTCAGATTTTTGGCTGCATTTCAGATGTCCAGTGAATGGATCACACCTCGATCCTTGTACATCCCTTTCTCTGGGTCCAGAATAAAGAAATACACAAAGACACAAATATTTCAAGTCCTTTGTAACCAAATTTGGTAAGTACATGTAAAAATAAATTTTACACTTTGTGTGGCCGAGGCTGTTAAAGGACTGTGCAGCCCAGCTGGATGAGCCCCTCCAGAGGACCTTCAACTTAAGTTTACAAACAGGGAGGGTCCCGGTCCTGTGAAAAACATCATGTCTTGTTCTGGTACCTAAAGTAGGGCAACCGGCTGAGATAAATGACTACAGACCAGTGGCCCTAACATCACAAATCATGAAGACCCTGGAGCGGCTGCTTCTCCACCTTCTGAAGCCACAGGTTGAACATGCACTAAACCTCCCAGTTTGCCTACAAAGAACATACTGGAGTGGATGATGCCGTCTTTTACATGCTCCACTGGGCCCATTCTTACCTGGATGAGCCAGGTGGTTACATGAGGATTATGTTCTTTGATTTCTCAAGTGCATTTTACACCATCCAACCCCCTATTCTTAAAGACAAGCTGGAAGGGATGGGGGTAGATCCCTGCTTCACGTCGTTGATTGTGGTATGCCTGACAACTTGACCACAGTACGTCAGGCTTGTGTCTCAGGGACAGTGATGAGTAGCACTGGGGCTCCACAGGGGACTGTTCTGGCTCCGTACCAGTAATTACACTTGTTACAAATGGCAAATAAAAAAATTCTTCAATATATACTCACTCATCAGTGCTGAAATCTGCAATTGCTTCTCCATGGTCACACTGTTTCGGTTGGTCTGTCTCTTACCCACTGTCACCACATTATGTCCATTGAGCCATGTTCATGACCTTCTGTAATCCACCAGCAGCACTGCTTGAGAAAATATGTAGGAAAATGCATACATGCATAGTAAAATACAAATGTAACTGTTCAACAACCAAGAACTATGTGAATATTTCTATTTTGTAAGCATTTAGAGGACAAATTTTGCCAATACATACCGCACACGGATAGGTGGGACATAGTAAACATCTGACGGGTCTAAAGCCGGTTCATTGTCCAAATCAATTCTACAACATACAAAAAAAAATAAAAAAATCACTTCCACACTGTAAAATAGACATGCTAGATGACAACATGTGGTGAGGAGATGTGTTCAACTTACACACTGTTCATAAAGCTGTTCGCCTTTTCCTCATCCACTACAGTCCTCCAAAATGTCCATGGACTTGATGCTTAACACAAAACAATTGTGAGTACATATCACACAATACAAAAAGACAATAACACAATGTAGAATCACAAATGGGGGTTCATTGTGGCGATAATGGGGTAATGTCTAGTCATTATACAACACACGTTTCTTCCAAAGCTTGATCCTCAGGCAAGTGGTCCAACTCCAGTCATCCCTGTTGAGATCCCTGCTAACATTTCAGTATCACCAAATAACTCTGTTGCGTGTGCAGCAGGTTTATACACATATCCCAGCTATAGAATGGAATGTCATAAGCAGAGAAAGCATAGTCATTTCATGTGATAGGGTTTTATCACCTCATACACTATTGTGTATACATATTGGTAGTGTTGACATTGGCACTGAGTCATCTGTAAGTTAGAAATGAAAAACAAACTAACCATCAGATTCTCCTCCAATTGTTGATGATGGATGACTAAAAAGACCTGGATGCTTACTTGGCGTAGATGTAGTATTGCCCTGACTTGCCAGTGCTGGGGTTTCTGTCTTATTTGTCTTAATTCCCCATTCATAAAGACAAGCTGGACTGCTGGGGCAGCAGCATGTCAGACATGAACACAAAGAGACTGGACAAGAAGGTCAAAACTGGTCAAAAAGGCTGGGCCTGTGCTTGGCAGGAGGACTGTTGTGGAGGGACGTATGCAATATAAGATGGAGGCCATCTTAGACAATACCAACCATCCTCTCCAAAAAATTCTGGCAGAACAGAGAAGCAGCTACAGGCGCAGCAAACGTCTGATCTCACTGTGCTGCAGAACAGAGAGGTTCAGGAGATCCTTTGTTCCCACTACCATCAGGCTATTATAACACCTCAGCCAAAGGAAGTGGACTTATTTAATTATTATTGTTCATTTGTTATTAACTGTTTTTATTATTATTATTATCATTATTATTCCTATCATCAAAAATTAGCTAATGGACACATGAATTTCACCCAGGGGATAAATAAAGTATCTATCTATCTATCTATCTATCTATCTATCTATCTATCTATCTATCTATCTATCTATCTATCTATGGTAGCTGGAAAGAAAATACTATATTTAGAGTCCTGGAAAATAAATTATAATCATATTTAGAATAACGTTACTTTCTGTAATCCCGAGATCCATGCAGCGTGGCTTAATTACAGCTAGCTGTCTCCGCCAAGGATGTCATATTTGCAGTCTCATTTGTTTATCTGATCGTAAGCAGGACAATGGAAAAAAAACTAGCCAACTAACATGCTCACTCAGATAGTAAGTTTGTGGCGATAACAAGCATTCAAGCAAGCAAGTAAAGGTTAGCCATCTAGCTGTAACATAGCTATGCTGCATTGATCTGGTGTTGATTGCTTCGTAACATTAGCTGACAAAGTAATTTTCAAACAAGCTATCCATATCAGCCCCGGGAGTCCGGATGAATTAGCTGATGTTATGCACTCAAGACATTATATTGCTACGTTAGTTACTTTGCAGGTCGTCCGCGTTAGCAAGGAAGCTAACCTGGCTAACCTCAGGTAACAAGATGACGAAAACTACAATATCAAATTAATTACACACACAACTATTTCACATGCTTTGTTGTAATGTTATCTTACCTGTCCAACAGGAAAAAGGCCACATCGGCGTTGTTTTGGAGCTTCAAAACAGAACGAAGTTCCCTCCATGACTTGAATGCCCTGTCGATGTTTACTCTAATTTTCGCCCGACGTCAGTCCAATACCCGTTTGGCCAGACAGGCTACAGTGGATATACCCCTCTTTTTGGGCTAACATGGAGTCTGTGTTGGAGTCTGTTTTGTGGAGGGTGCCGGTCGCTTATTAGTGGACTAAATTTCTGAGCTATCGTTGCTATTGCTACTACGCTCTGTTGCCACTGTATGGGAGTTTGCACTCGTGAGCGAGCACACACATCGCAAGCGTCACACCAACATACTTTTTCCGGGAAAGCATGACTCGAAGCACTTCACAAAAATAGCTGACCATGGCCGATTGAGGCGACCTAGTAAGTAGAAGAATGTCAAATTTTTTGGCTTGTGTAACAGCCTGTTCACTCATTGGCATTAAAAAGTGATTATAAAAGGTTTGAAACAAAGAAAAGTTGTCTAATGCCCCTTTAAATCATAGTGCAGCACCTACACACAACAAAGAGTATGTGCGTGCCTGTTGCAATCATGATTGCATATGCATAGGTGTAGAGCTGCCGGAGCCACCAGAACAATGCTCTGCTACTTTTTTTCTCCAAGTGATGAAATAAAATATCTACAGTTCAAATAAGTCGATACATACATTTAAGCGCTTGAAGATCCGATCACTAAAGTATATGTCATGTAGAGAGCTGATAAAAACAAATGAAATGGATAAAAACATTCCACCTTAAAATTGTCTGGTAGCTGCCGGTAGCCTCTGAGCTGCTCAGTGAATTAAATGATTAATTAGTAAAGATGAAAAGACAGAAAAGATCCTTTCATTCATCTTTCCCTCTGTTCATAAAGTATGCGGAAATCTTTTATAAAGATCAGCTTTACCTGTGATTAAGAAAGAGCAGAGGAGTGTAATCGCTTGTTGACCGGCAGAGACAAATGCGCTTCTCGCATTAACAGCCATGTGGTATGTACTGCAACCACCCCAACCCCGACCCCCAATCATATCGGCTATCAGCAATTTCACAGGGTGATGTTAGGACAATCTGACTATGATTAAGATCGTGCAACCCTGGATGCAGTTGAGGTTGTTCTAAAGTTTGGAGGTCTGGCACAGTATTCATTTAATTACATTTGTGACATTTAAATGATCCTTTAAAAATAGCAAGAGAGAGCAGATTTGGGTGAATGCTCATGGGGGGAATGTTGAGAGGGAATGCTGCTCTGTTTGAAAAGTGCTCTGAGATAACGTCTGTTATGATTTGGTGCTACATAAATTAACCTGACAACAGAAAGACAGAGGTAATCAACCTTATTCAGGAATTCTTTTATGTAATTAAGTGTAATTATGGTTTATCAGTGAAGTCTCTGCTAACAGTGATGACTACAGTTTAACCTGTAGCAGGTGATTCATTGACATTTCCAGGATGGGATGAACACATGCTCAGCAAACCCATTTCTTCACTGCTCTATTTAGTATGTCATAATTATATATGGTAATTATTAAATACAGTGCTTTCTCTCATCAACTTCAACTGCGACCGCCCTCCTGTAGCCCTGAAGTTGGTTGTGTGCAAATGTAAAGACGGGACTGATCAAACTGTGGATGCATCAGGAAGACTGCAGTCATCGTGTGATCCTGTGAATTACTTTCACACACCATCCCATTATTCTGTAAACTCCAACTAAATGACAGCCAATCAGTCACAAAAACACTTTTAACATCAAAAATCTGACACTGTTTTTCTGAAAACCACAACAATATGAACTTGACAGAAAACAACAGCTGCTTGGTGAATTGGTTGTGTTCTGCTGACTTACCAAGAAGAGCTTCAAACAGGTTGCTTTTGAAAATCCCCATCACCCTCTGAATGGCAGTTTTGAGCTGCTGCTCTTCCAGCTTCCTCAGTTTAGTGCAGTACTCCTCTAAAAGCCCCAAGGCTCGAGCTGTGTCTGCAGAGGAGGGGCAGATAAAAGCATCTGTGGAGTTTCATTGGTTTGTTCATATAATATATACATTCTTCATACATCAATCAGACAATGTTCAGTGTGATGTGACAGTATTATGTGTGTATAAAGGTTAGTGTATAAAGGTTGGTTTGCCGTATAGTTGTACTCACACCACACTGCAAAGAGAATAGACCCTGCTCAGTTTATCAGAAAGGGACAAAGGATGGCATACAATATATGGCCAAAAGAATGTGGACACCCCAGCACTCCAGCCGTATGTGATAGATGAACAGGTTTTCCTGGCTGCAGGAATTTGCTCCCATCCAGCCACAAGATCATAAGTAAGGTTCAATATTGATGTTGGGGGTCAGGTCTGGGTTGCAATCGGGGTTCAAGTTCATCCCAGAGGTGTTGGATGGGTTGAGGTCAGGGCTCTTTGCAGGCCAGTCAAGTTCTGCCACACCAAATGAGAGAGCAACTTCTTTATGGAGCTGTCTTTGAGCATTTTGTTGCCACAAAGTTGGAAGAACATTGTTGTTTGTTGGGAGATGTGTCCATAAACGTTTAGCAGTATATTCTCAGGCCACTAGAACCCAAAAGATTGAACAACCAAGTTCGAGTTAGACAGTTACAATGTGGTGATATGACACCATCCTGGTCTTTCACATTTAGTATTTAAAGGGTTTGATGAAAGCTGGAGGAGTTCACTCTTAATACCTGTGGCACAGACAATAACTTACCTTTTTTTCTGATAGGCATGGCTGACTCAGTGTAGTGCTTGACCCTCGGTAAGGCTTCCAGCTCAGTCTTCAGTGCATGGTCAAAAAGTTCTTTCTTGGAGGGAAAGAACTTTTACCTGTGAATCTCAAAGTGGAGTCTAAGGACTATCAGGAGGCCTCTCAGTGTGTATCCAGGGGTCTGTGCTCAACAAAGTGAAGGGGGAAAACAAATATGAAATAATGTGATTCCAGGAGTCTCTGTCCCAGATGACAGTACCAACAGTAATCCACAAGAGGCTCAGATGAGGTCCCCTGTTGTCATGTCTGTATGTGCAGTAATTTAAGGGTCCTTGATCTGAAAACTGGATTTGAGAACCCTTGATTTTAACACATTCTGGACGTGAGGTTGTGCATTACTTCAGCCTGGATTCACATCAAAAAAACATCCATTGGCTGAAGAGATGACAGACTTCAGAAGTGCCTTGTCATGGCTGATTCAATGCTGGTCCCCAAAGCCTCTAACAAACTGACCGTCAGACGGGTGGACACAGAGCCTGGACGTCCTCACGTACGAAGAGTGTGTAGAAAAGCTCGTTCAGTGTCCCCTGGTGAGGAGGAGCTGTGGAGTCTGAGGGTTGGCGTGGGTTAACACTCTCAGCTTCGTCCTCAGTGACACACAGCCGGTGTGGTGTGACAGTCTTGAGTTGGTCCTCTGTCTTAAGACCCGGTCCACATTGTTTGTCTTGCCTCAGAGTCTACACGTTAAGTTTCTGTTAATTGCCTAAAAACCCAGCCGCAGGATAAACGGTACACTACGACCGTAAGCCAGGCGCCGAGTGAATGAGGAGTTTATAAATAAATGTCACTTGTCTCCGCATTTTCATTGTACACCGATTACGGAAATATCACCTAACACGTAACAGTCATTTAAGAGTTCATGTCTGGAAGTTGAGACTTACGGAGGGACGTGCGTGTCCCACCACCCCACCCCCCTCCCCATGAGGTGGGCAAAGACATTTCATGAAATCAAAACGAAGGCCTTAGACACTGCCTGATAATGACAATGTTGCTTCTACGCAAAAATGCAAACATGAGTGTTGTCCACTAGTTAGCTAGCACCCATGCAAAATCACCAGCCAGCCGTGGTGCCTAATGAAATAATGCGTTTCCAGTGCGACGCCTGGCTGTAGGAAAATACCTGCCTGCCAACTGTAGGAGAAAACGCATGGCTCTCAAACGACTCCATGAATTGTCATATTCCGTAAAATGGAGACTGTGCATGCAGAGGGAATTGCTCCTGATAAAACTCTGCACTGTCCTTGAGCTGCCACATCTCTTTACTGTTTAACAAGGTACTGTACCGTAGCGTTAGCCATATGAACTGACAGCATCACCAACAGTTTTAAACGTGAGGAACAAGTCAGCGACAGTGAGCAATGGTACTTCCGTGTATAGCTTTCAAAATAATACATACTATTTAACAATATATTATGTGTTGCTGTCAAACGGAATTACAGCTCAAGCGAAACGAACGGCTGTTTACAATTTTATATTTTTATGCTGAGTAATATGTAAAGAAGAGACACAGTGTGAGTTAAATTGCAGCATTAAAATGTTTAAATTAGCGGTCTTTGAGAATTTTTAAACATAAAAATAATCCTACACACAGGCGATCCTGGTTATTGTATTGTTTTTGAAAGCTAAGAGGAACCATATTATAATTTGCAAGGTGTAAAACTTACAGAAAGAGCCACATATCTTTAACATTATACATTATTAAACATTAAACACAAGTCAGTTAAAAGTCACACAGTGGCTCACGTGGAATACAATTTTAATAGCGGTAAAATGTTCCAGGATGCTGACTTCCACTTCCCTATAAGTGGAGGACAAATAACACTTTCAACTCCATACATAAAAGCGCAAACGCATCCAGATATGCCTCATTACGCACGGTTATAGCTCCAAGGAAACCAGCATTTGTATCACCTCTAACTAATAGAAATCACGGGTGTGAGACAACACTGATACAACAAGCATCACATCATTATTATTGGAAAAAACTATTATTATTATTATTATTATTATTATTATTGTTATTATTATTATTATTATTATTATAAAGGTTGGAATCTCATACAATACAAATACACATACTGTACATAAAATGTATATAAATTTAGTTATTATCTATGGGTTTATTGAGGTAGGATTTTCATATTTCACTGAGACATCTCAGTATGGAATAAGGAGAGAGACCAATGTTAACTTCTGACACATCTAAACACCCCAACAGCAAATCAAATTGCTTTTTTCCCCCAAAGAAGCCAGCTTCATACTTTTATTTTGATGGCACAGTGGCCTGACTTCAGAGCGAAATGCGGTACACTTGACGCAGCTGTTTAACTTACCTTAGCAACGATGAGGCAGGAAGCTGGTTAGCTGCCTCCCATCTCGATTGACAGGACGTGAAAACCAATAGTACAACGGGATTTCTTGTCGCATCAGGGCGGATAAACCAATCAGACAGCTGTAGACCTGTGCGAAGGTGAGAGGTGAAGTATGGCTGCACTGAATGCACTAGGAAATATGAAAATTCTTCTGACTTCCATAATTTGGGATTGAAAAATAATTATTATTATTATTATTATCATTATCATTATCATTATTATTATTATTATTATTATTATTATTATTATTACATAAAGGTTGAATCTCAAATACACATACTGCACAAAATATAAATTTAGTTATCATCTATGGCTTTATTGAGGTAGGATTTTCATATTTTACTGAGATGTTTCAGTATGGAATAGGCTAGATCAATGTTTTTTTGTTAAGTCTCAGCCTTGTGTGGTTGTAACTGGTTGTAGGTCTTGGGAATATTTATCTCAGTTGTTGATTTTTGGCTCAACAGCAGATCTGACTGTCAAGAGAGATGGTACATCTAATCTGTATCTGTTGCTGGAGAGTACTCTAATTTGAAGAGAGTGAATATAACAGCAACACACAATATCATTTTGAGCTACCCTTAGATTCTGCGTTTATTGTGCTTCCTGCCTGGCTTCAGACGCTTAAAGAAGCCTTTTCGGCTGGCCATTGCAGCTTCAAAATCTGTGTTAAGAATTTGTGTGACACTATTCCTTCTTGATGAATAATGCTCTTAATTTGCAGTTACTGCCAAAGAGAATCACAGATGAACATGTCCAGGTTTGTGATAGAGGAGGATGGCTCTAAAAGCAGCAGGTAGTGTCGGCTTGTTTAAATAATTAAAATTTCACACCAGAGTTTGTTGTAGTGAGGAGCTGGTTTGATAGTGTAGCTGTAAAACACACATGTTGTGAAAACTACAAAAGAAATAAGATTATTGCTGTTTCAGAGGTGAATATTTATGATGACTATTGTCTGGTATAGTTAACTCAACTGTATTATATATTATAAAGTGTTGACTTTTCAAAGATGAAGGAACATCTCAAGTGAATTCATTTTACCACCAAATATATAACAACAATAACAAGTTGCATTAATATTCTGTTTATTGAAAATAAGAAGTGCTTGATGCAGTAATCAGAACAACGGGATTATAATAACTGCTCAGATCAAATATTCAGATTAAAACGATTATGTTTTATAAGTTAGATTGTATCCTCTGCCACATTAGATTGTGCATTAATGTATCATACAATGATCATCAGTTATACAGATACATACAAGTTGCTCATTAAGGTATAGTGTGTATGTAGATCCAGCCAGATGTATATGCAGTGTGCTCCTATAACATTTCCATTCATTTAGCAACACATCTTATTCAGTCTCACATTGACATGCTTTTTGCTAACATCAACATTCTCAGAGGTAAAACATCCTCCACCCATTCACCTTCAGACTGTAACATCCTCTGCCATAAATTTGCCTCATCTGTCGTTGAATCCATCCAAACCACGTCCATCCCATAACTCTTTCCTGCATAGAAGGCACAGAAAAGATTTTCTTCGTATGAAGCTAATAATGGAAACTCATGTTAGAATGATTGATGCTTCTGTATGTAAGGGAGAAACAAAGACCCCATTTACACTTAAAATATTATATAGACAAAAAATATAACATAATATAACATAGATGTAAACAACCCTCACTGTGAAGGGAGTGTGACTGGGTGTTCTAGACCATCTCCAGAAATGTCTTCACTAATGTGTAAACAAAAGTGTAAATGTAATAATATGTAAAGTTTGTTCATTATCTGGGCAGTATATCCATCCACAGTTCTAGACATGATCACTGTCTGAGACTAAACATTTCTACAGCTGGTTACTGACTTCAGAAGAAACATCACTTCTCTCTTCTCTGAATTTTCTTAAAGGACAGGAAGTGGAACTCCAGACAGCTGTCTGTACATTGGTGTTTATACTGAGGAGAAATTAAGTTGAACACTGAGATAACATGCAACAAAGGGCAACAAAGGCTGTATTTTCGATATTTAAATGTTTCTAATGTTATCAGAAAGTTCATGGTGTTATTTTACAGACACATCATAGATTTGTTGGTTTGGGAATCAACATTGTTTGTAGTAAAAGCTAAATCCTTCTCTCTAGTCAAAGGTTTATAAAAGATAGCTGTAATATGATCAAGCTTTGATTTGTTCTACATGTAATAAGGCATCTTAATTCTAATATGCCATAAACTGCCTATTGGTTCCCTGCACAGTTTAGCACTTTCCATTATCCCTTTTCTTACTGTTTCTTTGTCTTTATGACATGGACCTTTTATTGCATTCTATACCGTAGCACTTGTCCTATTGTGTTTGTATTGTGTTTATGTTTTTATGCTGCAAAGATAATCTTCAATTGAGGGAGAGTAAAGATCTGATCTGAACTGATCTGATCTGATCTTTACTGCATGTAATGAAATTCAGATTGCACTTTAATCCCACATGGAAATTCCCAGGTTGAAACTCAAATATCAAAAGCATCCAGACTGTAGGTGTAACTGTGTTTGAAAAAAGTAACAGTGGAGTCGAATTTCACCTGTCCCTAGTCCAAGCCTCAGGCCTCCTATGTAGTGGCTGCTCAGTCGTTCGTGATCCCACACTGTGATCTCCACACAGGCTTCTCTGAGGTCTTCTGTTCGGAAGCCATCATACACCATGGTGTGGTTGAACATTGGGTTGGCTGTTCTCTTCACCACCCTGGTCTTCTGACGGCTTTTCCAGCTTGTGTCAGGAAGTACGGTGCTGTAGCAGAAGAAAAGGAACTTTAAATGTACTCATTTATTTATTTCATTTTGAACACTTTGACTGTTTCCATAGGCAGTACATTTTACCATTTCACAAACGGGTTGATTTCTCCTCTGACTGAAGGGAGTTTCTTGCAGTCTTTCACCCAAATCTGCACTTCACCAGTCGCCATCTTAGATGTTCTCTTACCTGTGGATGCAGTCAGACCACAATAAGTGCTGATAATAATTAAAAGGAAAGGAAATAATTGATAGAAGCTGAGGAATCATCAGCTCACTGTTGGTTGTCTGCGGCAGAAATCTCAGGGCGACTTTCATTAATCCTCTGCCATCCATCAGATGTGAGGAAGACAGAGCTGAGGTTTGTGCTGACACCTGAAGAATTGAGCTTTGGTGAGTGAATTTCTATTAAAATAACTTCGGCAATACTCAGAGGCTGCTTAAGGAAATCAAGCCTTTACCCTGGCTTTTAATGTGTATTCATTTATCTGTGTGTTGCTGAAGTCCCACTCTGACAAGTCCAGTTCCACCTCGCCCAGGAAGCTGTTCTGTCCAAAGGTGTCGTTGTGCCACACAGAAATGTTTAAATTCTGAGTTTTCAACACCTCCATTATTACTTTGAACTATGGAAGAAGAAGAAGAAGAAGTAGAAGAAGGCAACAAACACTTTGTAAAAAAAAGTATTTGACATAAGAGAAATGTGTAAAAGACCAAACATGGAATTCTTACCCGGAGGATTTCGTTGTAGGTGGGGTTTAAAGTTTTCTTTTTTACAGTGGTTTTCCTCTTTCCCAACTTTGTTTTGTCAGGGAGAAGATAACATTTCACATAGCTGTAAAAAAGACAGTAGTCACTTTCCCATTCTAAACTAAAAAAGAGAATCATTATAATTGCTGACAGGAAATTTATGACACTGTTATGACAAATGTGATACATGTTTCATCCTCTTTTCTGGCCAGCCAGTGCTTTTCCTCCAGCCTTTATGTCACATATTCACCTGATGGTATAACATTTCCTCTACCTTTACAACCGTGATCATACGGTGAACTTACGGGTCAGAGCGGTTCTTCTTGGTGTCGGCAATGGCCAGCTCCCTGCAGTGCACCACAAAGATGTGAAATTCTCTAAGCTTCTGGATGTAGTTCACAGCTAACTGGATGTTTCCCTGAATTTCAATGTCACCAAAGTCTGCATGGTGAAGGCTGCTGATGCTGCTGCTGTCCTGCTCGATCATAACATGACACAGGAGAGAAAACATCATCCTCTCTGGTTATTTTATGGCAGCTATCAACAACTACAGTGACAATATCAAATGTTACCACACCTTTATATACTACAACTCCATTGTACCAAATTACTGACCTGAAGCTCACTCTATCTGGAGCATTAACATGAAGCATTTTCTTTTAAATTAAAGGATAATTGCTCTGTGTGTTTTTATCAGAAACGTGTTATCTAGTTAAGTGAATGTGGACATACAAACAACATGGAGGCCATTCCTGAGGAGAGACTTATGTTAGACGTGGAGCTGCCTGTGTTTCTCCTCATGCCCAAGTTAGTCTCAAAAGTGCTGTCACTGTCTGTCTGATAAAATGAGACAAAACCAGAAAAGCATGAAAAAATGGTGAGAAAAAATCACTCACAGAATCAGTGATGAGAGAAAATAAATCATTTCGTTCTTACGTTATCAGTAAAGTTTTAAATATATCAGTTCACTAAATTGTAGATGCTGGATACTAGATATCATACTTTTGTTTTGAGTTCAGTCAGTCAGGAGAGATTTACCTCGTCCTGCTGTAGAACAGGCACCGACACACTGCTTTTTATTGGCTCTGAGTTGGAGAGAGTGGAGGCTGATGGTGGAAGAGAAGAAACTGGAAGAAAGACATGACCTTGAATCTCTT
Organism: Seriola lalandi dorsalis; assembly: GCF_002814215.2. Lineage (NCBI taxonomy): Eukaryota > Metazoa > Chordata > Actinopteri > Carangiformes > Carangidae > Seriola > Seriola lalandi. The sequence continues at coordinate 391,469 of NW_019524809.1, forward strand.
ACAATGAACATACAT